>NW_013666578.1:46333-66803 GCF_000517525.1 Limulus polyphemus | reverse complement strand
GCTCTTTTACCAACGAATATTGGGATTGACCGTCACATTATAACGCCCCCACGGCTAAAAGGGCGAGCATGTTTGATGGGACGGGGATTCGAACGCGCGACCCTCAGATTGCGAGTCGAGCGCCCTAACCACCTGGCCATGCCGGGCCCCCAGGCGAGGAAGATCGTGTAATTAAATAATAGGTTTCAAGTCAGGCGAGGAAGATCGTGTAATTCAAATAATAATTTTTGAATCTCCTCCCTCTTAAAAAAATAAGGAAAACTTTACTTCCCTTTTCAGTAAAATAACTTTTACGTTTAAATATTCCATATGGTAACGAAGTGAATTCGTTGTTTCTAAGCTTCACTAACATATTATTTCCGAAGAACACATGTAAATAGGAAACGTAGAAAAAAACTTAACCAAGTATACATTAATTATTTGTTGTTGGAAATGTTTTAAAAATACTTTTACAAACTGAGTTATTATTTAGTGTTTGGAGGAGGAGTGGGAGAGAATTGCTTTGGAAAGCTGTGGTGTGAAATGTATTGCTTAGGAAAGCTGTGGTGTGAAATGTACTTTGGAAACTAGAACGAAAGCTGTTTTTTGTTGTTGTTTTTTTTACGTGTGTGGGGAGAGACGGAACAGAATATCTAGTTTTACACAAAATTAAATTTATTTCTGAAGCGGGGAAATACTTTATGGACCGGGCATGGTCTCGTGATTAGCGTAGTTGACAGCTCGTTTCAGCTAAAACAACATAATTCGCACTTGCGCTATCAGAACGACTGTCAAACCCCACTACTTGGTAAAACGAGAGTAGCCCAGAAGATGGCGTGAATGCTAGTCTCCTTATCTCTAGTCTATCTGTTTAAAATTCGGGACGGTTGTGAGCAACACCTTTTCGTAAAGATTTGTAAGAACGTTCTGTAACAAAAGCGCGCGAAAGTGCAGGCTGAGATAAAAAGAAAAAACGTAAAGGATTAAGGTGTGCATAGGTTGTATAAGACTGTTTTGAAAATTAGGCGTAGTGGTTGTCGAAAGAAGTATGTTGTAAGTCAAACTACGAAAGACAACAAGAAGTTAACTAGATATATATATGATCAATATATATATACTGTTGTGAATAGAACGTTTCGGGCACTTTCTAGGTTAAATAAGACTGTATAGGAAATTAGGCGTAGTGGTTGTCGAAAGAAGTATGTTGTAGGTCAAACTACGAAAGACAACAAGAAGTTAACTAGATATATATATGATCAATATATATACTGTTGTGAATAGAACGTTTCGGGCACTTTCTAGGTTAAATAAGACTGTATAGGAAATTAGGCGTAGTGGTTGTCGAAAGAAGTATGTTGTAAGTCAAACTACGAGAGACAACAAGAAGTTAACTAGATATATATATGATCAATATATATATATACTGTTGTGAATAGAACGTTTCGGGCACTTTCTAGGTTACAAAAGAGCCGTGGTCTGGATGCTTCTAATGCTAAAAATCGGGTTTCGATACTCGTGATAGGCACAGAACACATAGCCCATTGTGTAGCTTTGCGCTTAACAACAAACAAACATACATATATATACGTATCTATTTTTTTATTATTCTAAAAATATCCTGTATCTTTTGCAAAACATCAACTTGGAAACAGTTTAGATGAAAAAACCAAAACCAAAACTTGACGATTGTATGGATAAGTTACTTACAATTACTTTACTCTTCTTCCTCTAATGATAAAAGTACACTGTCTCAGAAAATAGTCCCCCGCTGGGACAGCGGTAAGTCTTCGGATTTACACTACTAAAATCAAGGGTTCGATTCCCCTCGGTGGACACATCAGATAGCCTGATGTGGCTTTGCTATAAGAAAAACACCCATTCACACCCACTCAGAAATTAAGAAGGAAACGAACTTGGTGTGTATGATATATTTATATATATATGTGTGTGTGTGATAGGCATGCAACGAACCAGTCTGGTAGGCGATAACTAAGTAGAAAGCTGGTTAATGTGATACATACCCTGATAATAAAAATGAATATTTCTTAAACGGTTTATTTTGAGACATCTTTCACTTTCGATGTCCAAATATGTTTGTAAGAACGCACCTTCAAATCGTTTCACAGGAATATGTACAGGCGTTGTTAAGTCGCGGTGTAAAATACAACAAACGGCGTTGAGTAACATCACGAGCCTCATCGTTATAAACGTTACTTATACATTCTCTCTCGACTGGCACGTGTATGCCACGCGAATGACGTACTATTTTGTGTGCTCATCTGGCGGTAGCATAAGTAGTAGCGGGGTGACTCTATTTACATTAACCTCCAGGTGTGTGCAAAATAAAAACACCTGGGCTGAACTAGAGACATTATTAGTTTGTTCGTTTTTGTTTTCGAAATACCCTTAGTTTTAAAATTATCAGAATTTTTAGTTAACGATCCTACTTGCTGTCATGATATTGTTATTATGAAAATTTTGACATAATTTTTCAAAATATTAGAAAGCTTTAATTATGGGTAACAATAATATAAGTCTCTGAAATCATCACCAATATACCTCAAAATATTATCGGCTTATGACCCTAATATAACATTATACAAATACTACTGTTTATGTCATACAGCAAGCTGAATGAACAACAGGCATACATTTGTATTTGCTTTTTCGTTCATCTTCGGGATACCGGCCCTTCGAAACTATGTTATAGAACTAATCGTCATAGAACGGAAATGTCTGGCGCGACCACTGTGCTAATCATATGAATATCTGTGTTGGTTTTAGCTCACTTTTTCACTTAAGAACTACAATATTTTCAGTGTATTATGTCTTAATAATCTGGTTTTCATGGTAGCGTTTTTATGTTTCTGATAACTGAGAATAATAGATAATCTCATAGGTCAGATTTTTTATTTTGGATAAACATTCGTACGTGTGTTAGCTTATACGTAGGTAACTTTCACTGCTAAAAGTACTATGAAGTTGCGCCAAATGAGCAGAATTGATGCATGTTATTTATTGGCTCACGAAATACTAGAATTTATCATCAATCCTAGTTAATGTGAATAATAATAGTGAACGAAGTAAGATGTTTGTTTGTTTAAGCTCACAGCTGCACAATGGGCTATGTGTGCTATGTCCGACGCAGGGATCAAACCCCGAATTTAGAGTTATATGCCATTAAGTTTCCGCTGAACCAGAGATAAATAAAACAGGTGTACTGGGAATAAAAGAGAACTACTAATTAAAAGTAGCACGTGCTCAAAACATAGTAACCATTGAGTTGTAATACGAATTTTCAGTAATATGAAACATAACGTACAACAGAAGTTATATTCCATGACCGGTTCATAAAATATTACATGTTTTATATGAGTGATTAATAACAAAATAAAATACCCGAATAAATAATCCAGCATAAGGATTTGTTTTGTTGCTTTTTGTGTTTTAGTCTGTACAACGTGTAAATATTTCAAGACAATAAAACCATCGTTAGACCTGTGTTAACAATAAAACCATCGTTAGGCCTGTGTTAACAATAAAACCATCGTGTTATTAATGCCCCTTCGAAATACATTTTTAATAATTTATTGATAATTGTATATGCCAACATATATTTCTCTATGGTATCGTTTCCCATTAGTTTACAGGTAAGTCTGCGGGCTGTAAAGCGCTAAAATTGGGTTTCGATACCCGCGGTGGGTATAGCCCAGGTAGCCCATTGTGTTGTATTGCGCTTAACAACGAATGAACAATATGTCCAATTAGTGGGGGCAGCTGTAAGTTTATGAGCTTAGAATGCTAAAATCCAGAGTTCGGTTCCCCCGTGGTGGACTGAACGCAGATAGCTTATTGTGTGTAGCTTTGCGCTATAACAAACAGTTTTGTCTACCGGTGACTCAGTGGGAAGTCTGATGGCTTATAACATTCAAAATCATGTTTCAATACCTGCGATGGGCAGAACAAAGGTAGTCATTGTGTAGCTTTGTGCTTAACAATAAATAAACAAACAAGCGGTATGGTTTCATATATATATATATATATATAAAAGAATTTAACATTTCAAGCTGATATCGAAAACTATTTGAACTCTTAACCAGAGCACAGGGAAGCTTTGTTCAGCACTTATAACTAATTAACAGAATTAACTGTCACAAGTAATAACAAGTAATGAACAAAGGGCCCCCAGCAGAGAGTGAGAAGTGTTTTCAGTGGCATCACGATTTGAATCATGAATCTTTCGATCCACACCCTTACACACTTGACTCGTATATATATATATCAGGAAAATGTAATATTTATATGCACCATTTGTGTGTGAAGAAGGGGGACCCAAGAATATGGAGGCCTTCAATTGCATTGAGTATTTTAATGTGACACTTGCAGAAGAAAAGTTGGGCCATCTCTATTTTAAACACAAGTAAAGTCTTAGTAAATAGCAACTAGTTTAGTTTTCGGATACTTTATTTTTATGGTCTCTCATACAGACCTGATTGCTGTCAGTTTCTTCAGTATCTAGAACTTTTAACAGTTACAGATGTAGAATTCCCTCGTCAGCTCTTCCCCAGGACACTTCTTCGTTCTTGTTCCTACGTAGATAAAATTTTCACCAAATCATTTTCTAAATTTAAGCGCAACTTAACATTTCCTAAATGTATGTCACATTATTACTTTCTCAACGTTGCCTTTTTAAAGTTCGTGTTTAATTTATAATTATATCTATGGACTTCAGAATTTTGTTTACGTTTTGGTACTGAGTTTAGGCTTGGGAAACAGTACATTTGTGAACTGTCCAAAGCTTTCATAGGGCTGAAGCTGTACTTTAGAGACAAAAGATTGGATATAATTCTGGGTGATTGAAATTGGTAGCATTAATCGTTAATGTTCATCCTACATGGTCATCAGAGGCCCTAGAGAAGTAGCACATTCGAGTTTCCACTGTTTGAGTCCCATTAGTCCTGTAAACAGGTTACTGATTAGTTTTATAATCTGCCAAGTTGTTGTGGATATCATGGACTAGGTCATTATTTATGTATTATTTTCTTCCTAATCTGGTTGCAATGCTTGAATCTTTAAGAGTCTTGTGCTTGTCTGTGAGCTGACGATCAGCCTGTTTTAAAATTTAAGTTGTGATATATTCATCAAATTTAAGTTCAGTTTTTAATCAGTTTCATTGAACTCTATAGTTTCATCTCCTTTTAATTTCCGATCAAATTTCAACGCCCTTGGTGCTTAGTGTTTGTTTGTGCAACTGATTAATAAAAATATTTGTGTTGTTATTTGTTGCACATCTCATGCCTTGTTTATTTCACTTGTCAGCATCTATTTGCATGTGGCATTGCTCAGGTGCCCCATGCTCATACAAATGCAGGAAGGCTACAAGTGAACACAGTGGTCAGCTCAGGCAGATTTCTATGAGTATAGAACCAATTCAGGATGGTTTCCTTCGCACTCTGTTCTCAGCAGAGAATGGTGAGGTGAAATAAGTAAATGTTGTAAACCTAACAAAGATGCTGCAAAGGAAGACTTGAATACATGTCTGAGGTGTTTCAATCAGGTAGTTGCATGGAATACTTGGATGTAAGACGAAGCTACAAAGCACCTTCTGCTAGCTCTATATGAACAACTGAGTGCGGAAAAATTTGGTCATCATATCTCAATTGTGGAAGAGCTTCACCATAGGTTTCTGCAGAGAACTGAGCTTCACGCAAAACAGAATTAAAACTTAGTTGCATAGATTTCAATAAAGATCTAGCAGCTTTTGCTAATGAACTATATTACTTACACAGTAAAACAAATGTAAGCATAGCCACAAGATATTCTGGTAAATAGTCTAACAAATAGGCCTGTATGGTATCAGAGACCTTCTGGAATTAAGTTAAGTTGTGTGTGTGTGTGTTGCAGTTATGTTTGATGTAGCTTCTAACACAGCCTCAGAGCTTAAAATAAACAGTAGCAGCAGCTACTGTGGGTCACTAAACTAAGGCATAACTTTCAGACATACCTGCTCCTCTGAGTTATCAGATAAAGTCCCATCAAGCTCAACATTTAGTTACAGCAAGTTGTAGAATGCCAACAAAGATAGTGTACACTCATTAGATATAAACGCCAGTATCTTGTTCATACTACTGAACAACAACTTTGGCAAGAAAGCTGTTATGATCAACATCTTGATAGAAATTAAGATGTATTCTATTGCTTTGGATATCAAAAACAATTATGTATTAATGTTGAACAACTTATTTAAATTAGCTGGCTCCAGGTCAGGTTTTGCCACAGACTTTGAGAGATATGATGAAATCTCTATATCTAAAGGTGTATAGCTCAAACTGCCTTGAGCTGGTCTGTTACATACTTGTAATCCTTCGTGGATGTGAGGTTGAGGTCTTAGTAAATACAGGAACAATCAGGCCTATATTTCACCTTGCAGTGTTTAAACATTTCCAGCAAAGCCATTACCCAGACTTTAAATTTAACTCCATCTCTTAATGGAGATAAGCTAAATGCTAGTGGAGAAGTTTGGCTCCAACTCACCATTAATGTTGTGTTTCCAGAATAAATGTACTACTAGATGGTATTGGTTCAGGTTTAGGCATCTCGGGGATGAGCCTACTGCCAGCATGGCCTGCAAAAAAATGTGGATTACAGCTTTATGGTAATTCATCAAATGCCTTCTAAGTACAGCCCTGGAAGAAGAGGCTGTAAGAGCATATTTAAAACATCAAATCCACAGGTATTATTTTGTAGTAAGCATGTAGTTGCATGTATCATTCTATGTGAATACAGTGAGCACCAGGTTTTGTTTCGAAAAGCTGCAATTCTCGGAGGGAAGTATACATATTTCAGTTATAATAACTTCCTGAAGAACGATACTATACAGCTGTCAAAAAACACACCAAAGTTAATTGTGAACTTAAGGTGGATGGTCGTGGTAGTGTGTACTCAAGCTTTTCCATTTCCTTGAACATATAAACGTCTGGATGCTTTGGAGGGTTCCAGATGATTCAGGCACCTTCAGACTTGAGTTGGCAATTAGCTGGTAGAACTGGATAGTGAAATTAGACCTCAAATTGCACTCATTACTAAAGTAGGACTGTATGAATTTCAGATATGTTGTTTTGCCACTGTAATGTACCAACTACTTTAAAGTAGTTGTTGACACATGCATTATTAGGTTTACAAGAGGAGAGCTGACTGATATATTTTCATAACATATCAGTGTTTGACCACTCAATTTATAATCTAAGTATGGTAGTTTAGAGAATATACAAGCATGATTAGATATGTTTGTGTTTCTCTCAGTTTTACATGTTCTGTCCATGTAGCTTAAAAAGTAGACGTTAAGGTTTCACTCGAGAACAAGATGGAGATGGTGTACTTAATTGTCATTATACCAAAATATATGGCAATGAAGTGAGTTGTGAATGATTTGCTTTGAATTCGTATGTTATGCTTTAGTTCATATCAGAAGGCTCTAAGAAGAGCTAGAGGTACCTTTGGTAATAGTTGTGTTCCAAGGATTCATTAGATTGGTGTAATCAATGCCTAATATTGTTGAATATTAACAATGACCATTATAGTATCTGAATGTTCTCAAGAGTGATGGCTTATTCCATTCACTAAAATGTGCTTTAGCTGATGCCCCAATGATAGCTTATTCTAAGTTTGATTATTCATTTATTCTGGATACAGATGCTAGAGATAGTGGAATTGAAGCAGTTTTACTGGAGGTGTAAGATGTATATATTGCACAGATTGTGTAATGGAATGCAGAAATCATTCAATAACAGTTGCTAAATTCCATTATTGTTCAACAAAGAAAGAAGTCCTTGCAGCTGTACACTTTCTAAACAATTTATCATATTGTCAAAGTAGACAAGAGTTCATGATTAGAATAAGCCATGTGTCACTGGAGGGGCTCATAAACTTTAAAGAAGTAAAAGGTTCGATAGCACACTGAATAACAACATTATAATAATACAATTTCACTTTGTAACACTGCAAAGCACCATAGAAATTTTGAGAACTCTTCTACAAATCAGTAAGACCATGTTCTTTTAAGTAATGTCCTGATATAGAGCATAAGACTGCAGTGAATGTTAAGGGTTATACATTATAGTGTCGAAAACCAACTCTGTTAGATCAACTTAGATAGAGCTCTGACACTGCTTGTTTTAGAGTGTGACCTCCATAGTGTGAAAACAGCACATAAGTCACAACCATTGATAACCGTATCAAAATATCAGAGGAACGATGGAAATATTCTATCATTTCTACGCCCCACGTGTATTGTGGTTCAGCTAGTGATCCTCAGAGCTCTAAAACAGAGGAGTCTTCGCAATTTGCACAATTCAAGAAATGGAGAGCACCGGGAAATGTTACTATGAACAACCTTCAGGCATGGTTTTGCAGCTTTCCTGCAAGGATGTGGGAAGATAATGAAGAGGAAAAGTCAGCCACGCAAATGCAAGTTGCAGCTGAAACTATGTAGTAGGTTTCCAAAGTAGAGAATAACCTTGATATTTTCCGGCATTTACTGGAAAACAATAAAGGTGAGAGGTATGTCCCAGTTGTGGTTACTTATCAAATGAGCGGAATTTTATTCTTTCACTGACACTTCAGTGCAGTCCATGGTTGGTAAGTTTACAGTAGATGTCTTGCTTTGGGCTAGAAACGCACAAAGATCAAGAAGCAGACTTCCATAAACTGCTGTTTGCTGTATTGTGCCAAGTATTAGGTGAGATGGAGACATTGCTACACCTTATCATCCTCAGTCATCTATTGATGGGCTTGCTGAATAAACTGTAATAGCTCTAAAATCTATGTTATCTCAAAATAATGTCATACATGGTAAAAAAGTAAAAGTCTACTGGCTGTTTTCCAGACTCATTGATGTTTGGAAGAGAAGTTGTAATACCTATGTATCTAAGAATGGTTCCCCACTGACTGAAAATACTTCAGTCTACCAAGAGGAATATCTAAAGCGAGTGTACTGCTGTTACTGACACACATAAATAAACACGATAACAGCTAGGAAAAGCAGCAGTATGAAAGAAAAGAGATTATGATAACACAGTGGTAAATAAACGGATGAAATATGCCTGTGGTATGCACTAGCGTCATGAGGAAGATAAAGTTGAGGAATCAGATTATAATAATCATGAAAGTCATAGTAATCTTGACTTAGCTGATGCTAACGGTTAAATGTAAGTACTACTCTGGCTTTATATGAAGGGACAGAAAACAAAAGAAAAACTGATAGGTGACCTCAAGCATATTATGACTGAAGATAATTAGGACAGTGCAAGGTGTGACACTTGGAAATATGTAACTGTACTCCACAGCGAAAGAGATTTGATTTCCTTTGCTTTGTGAGCTATCAATGAAATTTTACAGCGAAATGTCTACAGCACATTCTGTCTTAAATGCTGGACTTCAGGAGTTAAGTGTAATGACTAAAAACCCTTGTGATTTTATACTCTCTGAGTTGTTGAAGAGAATTCCACAATTAAAATATTCTAGCTGAAATATGATGAGAGCTATTTGATTAAACTAGCTAACATATAGTGGCATATTGAAGTGGTAACAAAGTAAAAGTAAATTACTATCTGTTAAGAAAGATGTCTTCTAGGGTGTAAAAATAATTGCTGATGATGAGAAGCAATAGAGTTAGTAAGTAGTAGCATAGAAGTTGACTTAGTTAAAACGTTCTGGTGTCCGACTCTAGATGACAGCGTGAACACTTACTTACCCAGCCTGATCACAGGAAGTGGTCAGTTGTGGTAATGTTTGTTTCGTTCCGCACACTTTTTTTTTATTTTGTTTGTAGTTAAGCACAAAGCTACACAATGGGCTACCTGTGCTCTGCCCACCACGGGTAGTGAAACACGGTTTTTAGCTTTATAATTCTGCAGACATACCGGTGTGCCACTGGGGGGTGGGGGTACTTTTTATTTTACTATGCGTTATAGATATGCGAAACAATGTATATACACCTGAGTGAATATTCACCAGAATTCTCATGGAACTCGGAACCGTACAATAAGTAGATAAAGAAAGATGTAAAAGTATGACACATTGGATGCAGGGAATGTGACATAATGAAGTACACATCTCTAGTATTCACTTCGTAATATGTTTATTTCACTTGAAGAAGTTTGTCATGATTTTGAACTGATGTGGTGAAAGAGAAAACACTGCACTGACGTGACATGAGACACAGTGGCAATGTTTGTGTTTCTCTCAGTTTTACAAGTTTTGTCGGTATAGCTTAAAAAAATAGACGTTAAGGTTTCACTCGAGAACAAGATGGAAATGGTGTACTTAATTGTGATCGTACAAAAATATATGGCAGTGAAGTGAGTTGTGAATGATTTGCTTTGAATTCCTATGTTATGCTTTAGTTCATATCAGAAGGCTCTAAGAAGAGCTAGAGGTACCTTTGGTAATAATTGTGGTCTAAGGATTCATTAAATTGGAGTAATCAATGCCTAATATTGTTGAATATTAACAATGACCGTTATAGGAACTCGAGAGTGAACAAAAAAAGAGATCATTTTTGCAGGAGAAGGTCGTATGTCTACTCCCACACAGGGTCAGTAGTAAGTTGTTTCCCGTAAGTCTCATTAAGAGTAAGGTAAGGGTGACTGCCACTCCTCTTCTGCGTGATTTGAACGTGTGTTGCTGTTGTTTTTTAGTGTAGAGACACTAGGGGTTTAGTTTATGACTTTAAAGTTTTATTTGACCTTACTTGAACTTATCAATACTAAGAAAACTTTTCTTTTATGGTCGAGTTTGGTGGTGTGCAAGTTTATTCTTCTGCTACCGTTTCGTGTGCAACTGCTACATTTTTATTAAGTTAACACTCCGTGAGAACTTGACTTCCTGACCTACTGACCTCATAAAGGACCAATAATAATGACCCTCCCCTTATTTGTGGTTGTAGTATCGTGTTATTTCTTTTATTCTGGGCCTTGTATTTACAATCTGAATTTCGATCTGTCTGCAATACAGAGAGTTTAATTTCGACATGGAAGGCTACAATGATCAAATTGTGCTGGAAGAACTAACTGTACCGTGTAATACTCGTGCTGATACGCTGGTAGAGATGGATGTGCATCTACAAGTGATGATGGTTTATAGATCCCACCGCTGGTTGTGAGGCCCTCTGAGAAGATATTGAATTTATCTCCTGAGGCAAAGGAACTTCTCCATACAACACACTGATTCAATAGACAATTAAGCAGTTAACAACAACATTCCAAGAGTAGCCACTAACAACTTATCTAGATTGTGCTATAGTCATTGGTCTTAAATTCTAGGTTGTGCTATAGGTTGTTAAAGTCATTGATTTTAAGTTCTAGATTGTGCTATAGTCATTGATTTTAAGTTCTAGGTTGTGCTTTAGTCATTGATTTTAAGTTCTGGGTTGCGCTATAGTCATTGGTCTTAAATTCTAGGTTGTGCTATAGTCATTGGTCTTAAATTCTAGGTTGTGCTATAGTCATTGATTTTAAGTTCTAGATTGTGCTATAGTCATTGGTCTTAAATTCTAGGTTGTGCTATAGTCATTGATTTTAAGTTCTAGGTTGTGTTAAAGTCATTGATTTTAAGTTCAGTTTGTTATCATAGTTTCATACTACTTTGTACTTTCATCATTTTTTAATTTGTCGACATCCAGTTTCAAATACCATTATTTCTAGTATTTGTTTCTGCAACTGATTGATACGGGTATCATTGTTTTTATTTGTTACCCGTCTTACGTCTTGCCTATTTCATTTCGCCAAATTCACGCACGTTGAGCATCCACTTTTGTCTTATTATCTACTTTCGAATCTGTGTCTAGTTTAGGTGGAGGTAATCCCCTGTCTGTTGCATCATCTATAACAGATCACCACACATGTTCTAGTTGTTACTTTGGAATTACACGTTTAGTGTTATTCTTTCCTAACTGAGACTTTTTTTTTACAGTAATAAAAAGATAAGAAAGGTTGTTATTTCACTTCCACCAATTCAGGTCACGCAAGGTTGGGGCACAGATATTTGCTGCCGCCTATTTGTGATAACCAACTACTTTTCCACACCTACGGCGTGAACTAAGGGCTTCGATAAATCTCAGGAAAAAAAAGCGTTAAACTACAGCAAGAAAACAGAACTTATATTTCCATAAATAATAATAATACCAGTCCTACTATTATTCGTGTTAATTATCACATGTTGAAGCACATTACTACAGAGAAGTTAGTGTTTATATGTCGAGCATTTTTATACAAATATTTTGTATTTGAGAAGTATAACGTGTTTTATCGACAGTTTGATTTTTAACTTTATTTAAATCGCCAAACAGGCGCCAAAAAATTGAATTTTAAATTCGATGACGAGGAACCCACTTTGAGACTAATAATGGCTGGAGACGGCTTGAATGGGTAATGAAGAAAAACTTTAATATAAGTTTAACGTAACAGCAAATGTACAACGTTTCGACAATAAGTTAGCAAAGGTAGCAGAATTTTCTTATATTATTATTTAATGTTATCTCTATCATTTAACTTAGATAACTGTACTATGTATATTCACGTTAGTGTACGAACACTTCTTTGTTGTTTTTTTTACTTTTTTTTGCTGTTTGTCGAACGGAGCCTCAAAACGGAATACTTCATTAGACTGTCGTGAAGAGAGGAAATTCATTATTCATTTTAAAAGTCCAGAAATGTAGCTTTTGAGTGGATTGTTAATTTTTATTTAACTTTGTTACAACGTTTCGACTACTCGTGTGGCCATCACCAGGTAACAGTTAGTAACGTTCATTCGACTGTATTGATTAATATAGATCCCTTGGTGGCCCAGCGGCAATCCCGAGGGCTTATAACGCTAAATATCGGATTTTGATGCTCGCGGTGGGCACAGCAAAGATAACCCATTGTGTAGCTTTGAACTTAATAATAACAACAAGCAAATAAAAAAGTTAATTAATATTTATTGATTGTTGTAGGTTCTTCTGCATTATATATTTGCTTTTCCGTAGTTGGTTTTTGATCCCGCTGTTACTTTCTTCTGATAATTTGAAGCTTTAAGTGGTGGATATAAACGACATTCAAACAACTGGTTCAAAAAACAGCTATATAGGTAGAATGATAACGATGGAAGGTCCTTGTAACTCCAAGCTACCAACTATATACTGTTAGAACGACTATTTAATGTGCTTGTAACATCACAAAAATGATATATAGAGTTATGAGTACGATGTGAAGTCCTTCTTACATCACAAAAACAACTATTGATTTATGATGCCTATATCAAATCCTTGCAACAAACAACTGTATCGCTTTATGACTACGATGTAAGGCCCTGTTAACATCACGTAAACAACTGTATGAGCTTATGACTACGATGTAAGGCCCTTTTAACGTCACATAAACAACTGTATTGCTTTATGACTACGCTGTAAGGCCTGTTAACGTCATATAAACAACTGTATGAGTTCATGACTACGATGTAAGTCCCTGTTAACGTCACATAAACAAACTGTATGGGTTTTAAGACGGCGATATAACGTTTTTCTAACACCACAAAAACAGCAATATATATATTTATGATGAGATGCAAGTTCCTTTAAATACTGCAAAAACAAATTGTATGGAATCATGATGACGATATAAGATCATTTTAACAGCACAAAAACATGAGTATGGATTTAATATGACTACGTAATGTCCTTATAACATCACAAAAAACAACTGTAAGATTTAATGGTAAAACAAAAATTAAAAACGTTTACACTATATCATTTTTTATATGCTAAGGATACCTTACCTTATTTCACTTTTCAGAGTATATATATATATAACTTAAATTTTTGCTGGGTTATTTAAATGCGTAATATATCTGCATAATACTACTGACAGAAATCTATTCACCAACGTGTCTAGAAGACGTTCATTGCAAAGCCAAAATGTTGTAGGGTTCTTTGCGTGAGCGCATTTTTGTCTAGTTGCAATGAAATTAAATAATATTTAGCACGTATTGTATGTTTTGGCGTGTCATTAAGCCGACCGTTATTAAATCAGAAATTGAACTGTATTGAAAATATGCTGGATGTTTGATGGATTTTTAAGAACATTTCCCACGGGAACAAGTAGCTTGAAAGTAATAACTGTTCCTTTAAACACTAGCAAATTAAAACCTAAAGATTACGAACTAATAGGGTTCAGGATATGTCGTTTCTGTGACGAAGTATACTACAGAACCTAATTAGTACACAAATCGTTTAACTTCTATAAACACTATAGTAAGAACGACATTATTTTTGAAATAATGGAGCTCAAAACATGACACTACGCAAAAGAAATAGAACTGGAAACATCTATTTCAAATGATGCACCAGCAAAAACGACGTTATTTTAGAAGTAACAGTACATACCTCATGTCATTCCTTCGATAACGTTTGAAATTTAATAGTATTCGTAGGGTGTCGAACCCATTCCTTTACGGTAGAGGTGGTATTACTTCAGCAGAAATAGGGCTCATAACATTTAGTTTCTGTGGTTTGATAACGAGAACAACGCAGCTCTTAGAACTACTGGTATTCAAAGTGTTTATCATGTGGAGTAGCAGTGTCCTTGGTATTAACTCAGAAATACTAACTCTTAGTGTATCGTTCCAGTGAAGTAGCAGTGGGTATGACATTAATTCAAGAGTAATAGCACTTAGTGTGTCATTCCTGTGGAGTAGCAGTGTGCATAGCATTACATAAGGAGTAATAACGCTTAATGTATCAATCCTGTGAGGTAGCAGTGTGCGTGGTATTACTTCAGGTGTGATAATGCTTAATGTGTAGTTCCTGTGGGTTAACAATGAACATGGCATTACTTCAGAAGTAATAATGCTTAATGTGTCATTCCTGTGAAGTAGCAATGTACATGACATTACTTCAGCAGTAATAACGCTTTCCATGGGGAATTAGTGAGCATGAAATTAATTCTGAGGTAATAAAACTTAATGTGTCACCCTGTGGGGTAACAGTGGGCGTGACATTACATTAAAGACAATAGCGTTTAGTGTGTAATATCGATAAAAAAATATATTTTACCTTAAAACTAATGAAGAGCGATATTGCTTCATAAGTGATATTTTTCCTATTAAATCACTTTAAAAGTTGGCGACGGGAATGACGCTTCAGTAACTCTAACTGTACTCCTTCCGTTATCAAGAAATATCACAGAACTTAAGATCTTAATAATGACGTTTTTAATGAAAATCATGTCCTCGTTCTGCAGCGAATTATTGTATGAGCGTTTGTTATTTAAGTACTGTAAAAATTTATAAATAGCAAGTGTATCATCCACGTAGTGTTTGTAACAATAAGATATCTTGTGGTCACTGTATATCTAATTAAAGAGAATCATTTCTAGGTTGTGCTATAGTCATTAATTTTAAGTTCCTGGTTGTGCTATAGTCATTGGTCTTAAATTCTAGGTTGTGCTATAGTCGTTGATTTTAAATTCTAGGTTGTGCTATAGTCCTTGATTTTAAGTTCTAGGTTGTGCTATAGTCATTTATCTTAAGTTCTAGGTTGTGCTATAGTCATTTATCTTAAGTTCTAGGTTGTGCTATAGTCATTGGTCTTAAATTCTAGGTTGTGCTATAGTCGTTGATTTTAAGTTCTAGGTTGTGCTATAGTCGTTGATTTTAAGTTCTAGGTTGTGCTATAGTCATTGGTCTTAAATTCTAGGTTGTGTTATAGTCTTTGATTTTAAGTTCTAGGTTGTGCTATAGTCATTTATCTTAAATTCTAGGTTGTGTTATAGTCATTGATTTTAAGTTCTAGGTTGTGCTATAGTCATTTATCTTAAGTTCTAGGTTGTGCTATAGTCATTGGTCTTAAATTCTAGGTTGTGCTATAGTTATTACCATGAAAACAAACGTGGTTTAGAGTTTAATGTAATTAGTTTATACGTTTACGTTTGAAATATCATTTCGAATAAGAGAATTGTATCTGAAATTAGTAAACGTTTGAAAATTAAATTATGCTCAAGTTTTAAGTTTAGGTAAAGAATAGTATCACCTAGCTCTCTCTAGCTTTATGTAATGTTTAGTCACATAATAGTTCAGAGTATATTATTATATTTGTTTAGGGTAAGGTGTATTGTTTGTTGAAAGAAAAAAACTTTAATTGAAAATATGAAATTTAACTCTCTTTTTTTATTCTTCTTAACAGAACCTGGCTGAACCTCCTACTTATATATATCACTAGCTGAGTTTGAAATGTTTTTTTGTAACTTTGCTCAGAAATATAATAATTTATTTCATTATTTTATTGTAATTGAACAACAACGTGTATTTTTTTTATGAAATATGAGGTATTGAAGAACACCTTATGTTTTTCTCGTTTCTCAGGTGTCCTACGCAAGGCCTAGCAGTGAAGCCATTAAGGGAGCCAACCTCTATGTTAGTGGTCTACCTAAATCTATGGCACAACAAGAATTGGAAAACTTATTTCACCCCTTTGGTCGGATTATCACGTCACGCATCCTTTGTGATAACATCACAGGTATTAATATCCCAGGTAGTTGATATTCTCCATGATAAAAGCTCTCTGTATTAAACATACTTAATATCATTGGCTCGGAAACTTAATATAACGCATAGTGTTTGTGTTTTACCCACGTACGGATCTCAACATTAAGTTTTGGGTTTGTGTGACTGTAAGTAATCACATCATTTCGTAATTAGCTAACTGAAGGAAGTAAGCTCAATGCATGTTTTAACTTGTTCAACACGAAACTAATATCCGGAGCGTACGTTTCCCGTCAAATTATGAATGTCTGGAAATTTTACTGTTAGTGTCTACTGGTATTGTAATGTTCAGTTGCTAGATCTCACTGGTATCGCTGCATAGCATGTGGTATTGTCTATACGGTACACTATCAAATATTATTTTATGCCACGATTTTTTTTTACCCTTGCAGCTTTGTACTGTCCATCAAATAAATTAAAAACGAAGTCCCAAACTTAGTAAAAGAGCGATATTTTTTTTTAACAAACGATGATCTTTGAACTTATGAAGATTAACTAAGAACTGACTGGAAGCAAACTCATCTCACACATTGGGTTTATTAAGTTTTCCAGTCTCATTTCTTTAATAAGGGCAAATTAACAAATTATTATAATACTGTTTACACACCCTGTTGGGGGTGTACATATTGAGTTGTATTGAGTAATGCATGTTTTTTTTTGTTTTTTTTGCCTGTTATAATATTCAGTGTAAAGAATTGACCAGAACATTTGGGTGAAATCACTCATTTGCCATGCAAAATACGTAGGGGATCTTAACAGTAATTTGTGGGATTAATTGCAGTATTGGTGGTATTCTTGTTTAAATATTTTAATGTATCTCATATGTTATTAAGGACTCTTAACCAACACGTTTGCGAAGTCAAGGAATAACAAGCAACGTGCATAAGTAGTCTAGATAATACGTTTAAAAACCTGATGATGGTCATTAATATCAGGTTAAGTGTTTTGTCTTTTCTAAACGTCCACCTCTTTTGATATTTCGTAACATGTAAATGATTTTCCCCCATTAAGTTTCAATTCATTTTCTTTTTCATTTAATGTACAACCAATTTACTTTTTCCCAACTGTGAGTGATTGGGAGGGGGGAGACTGTCCTTGAGCGAATTATAGCGTGGTTTAATTTGGCCTTGGAGTCAAGTTCTTACAATTATAACACAGTGATAACCCAGGCAAAATATAAAGAGATGACCCCTAAGTGTAACATCGTCCTTCCAGGTTTAGAAGTAACAATGTTACTGTTAATGATAACAATAAGCGTTTTCTGCATGAATGAGCTACATCATATCAGTGGAAGTGTTTAGCAAAAAAAAAAAACAACTCACTTTAAATACTGTTGAAGGTTTGTATTCTTCAGATAAACGTACCTTTTTTTTTAAACTCTTCCTTTGAATGCTGATATGATATTACTCAGAGACACGTAAGATTTTGTGTTACGACGCTCCCTTTGAATGCTGATAATGTATTTCTCAGAGACACGTAAAATTTTGTGTTACGACGCTTCTTTTGAATGCTGATAATGTATTTCTCAGAGACACTTAAGATTTTGTGTTACGACGCTTCTTTTGAATGCTGATAATGTATTTGTCAGAGACACGTAAGATTTGTGTTACGACGCTCCCATTGAATGCTGCTAATGTATTTGTCAGAGACACGTAAGATTTGTGTTACGACGCTCTCATTGAATGCTGCTAATGTATTTCTCAGAGACACGTAAGATTTTGTGTTACGACACCTCTTTTGAATGCTGATAATGTATTTCTCAGAGACACGTAAGATGTTGTGTTACGACGCTTCTTTTGAATGCTGATAATGTATTTCTCAGAGACACGTAAGATTTTGTGTTACGACGCTTCTTTTGAATGCTGATAATGTATTACTCAGAGACACGTAAGATTTTGTGTTACGACGCTTCTTTTGAATGCTGATAATGTATTACTCAGAGACACGTAAGATTTTGTGTTACGACGCTTCTTTTGAATGCTGATAATGTATTTCTCAGAGACACGTAAGATTTTGTGTTACGACACCTCTTTTGAATGCTGATAATGTATTTCTCAGAGACACGTAAGATTTTGTGTTACGACGCACCCTTTGAATGCTCATGAATTGTGTATTCCCTCGAGACACATAAGGCTTTTTGTAACAACAGTTTGAATATCGATAAAGTATGTAATTTACAGAGACACACATGAGAATATTTTAGCCGACACTTTGAATACAGATAAAAAGTGTATTTCTCAGAGACACGTAAGACACTTTGAATACCGATAAAATGTGTATTTCACAGAGACACGTAAGACACTTTGAATACCGATAAAATGTGTATTTCTCAGAGACACGTAAGACACTTTGAATACAGATAAAAAGTGTATTTCTCAGAGACACGTAAGACACCTTGAATACCGATAAAATGTGTATTTCACAGAGACACGTAAGACACTTTGAATACTGATAAGGTGTGTATTTCTCAAAGACACGTAAGACACTTTGAATACAGATAAAAAGTGTATTTCTCAGAGACACGTAAGACACTTTGAATACTGATAAGGTGTGTATTTCTCAAAGACACAGAAGATATTTTGTAACGAAACAGAATTTAATATGGGGTATTTCTCGAACATCGTTTGTCAAAAGACAAACTCAACTGGTGTTAGACACGGGTTACGAAATCTCCACTATTTTCTGAAATCTCTAAGTTACCAGTTCTGTAAATAATGTAATGAGATTAAATTAAATGATACATTTTTGGATACTTATGATATTGAAACATCGTTTAACTCGCTATTGCAGGCAATGCATTTATGAAAAATAACACAAAAAATACAGTGGTACCAGAAGTTGTTTTTTTTTTTCTTTCATTAAATTTTGTCACCTACAATTTTTTTAGGTGTTAATTAAACTGCCAACTTCTACGTATAGGTTACTTAAAGATAAATTATTTCTTCTGTTTTCTAGGACTATCAAAAGGAGTTGGATTCGTTCGCTTTGATCAAAGAATTGAAGCAGAGCGTGCAATCAAACAGCTGCACAACACGATCCCAGATGGCGCAACTGAACCGATAACTGTGAAGTTTGCCAACAACCCGAGCAACAATGCTAAGGCCATAGCGCCGCTGGCAGCCTTCTTGTCACCGCAGCGCCGGTTCCCTGGCCCAATTCATCACCCTGCCAACCGCTTCAGGTACATACCTCTGTCGCCGATCTCCAGGTATGGTTACTTAGCGCCTCCTATACGTTGTTCAGTTGCGGTTTATGTTCCAAAATTAAGGTATTTTGTGTTGATCCTATCATTGACATCGAAATCTCGTTTTAAAATTAAAAATATTAAAAAAAAATGTTTTCTAAGCTTGCATCGTACAAACACTTGTTTTAGAAACCGTAACTGCAGTGGAGCGAAACCGTGACTACAGCAGCGGAGTGCTGTGTAACCTTTGCCCTTTGTTTGCATGTTTTTTGTTGGTTCATTTTTACAAAAAATAAATAAATAAAATGAATCTGTTGCTCTGAACAACAGTGTTACATAATCATGACTGTAGTAACGCTATGTAAACTTTTGTTTTTGTTTGTTTGCTTTTTATTTGAAGCCAATAGCAGTGGAGTAAAGCTGTTATTCCAGTAGCTGAGAACTGCTTAACGTTTGTCATTTGATTTATTTTCATTTTATATATATACATATAAATATATATGTAAAAAAAATCCGTGGCATGTTGGAAAGAGTTTTGAAAGCTCGTTACAGTAATAACACACAAAGCCATGTCATTTTTGTTTTTATTTTGTTATTTATATTTTGAAGAATGCTCTTTAATTATTTGTTGCTGTTTATTTGTTGCTGTTTTTTTTAATTATGAAACAATTCGCTTTCTTAGTTTTAGGCTGAATTACTACGTCTTGGAACGCTGAGTCACATTTACTAACC
>NW_013666578.1:38628-46323 GCF_000517525.1 Limulus polyphemus | reverse complement strand
CACATTTCCTAACCCCCCAGTGGCACAGCGGTATGTCAGCGAACTTTCAACGCTAGAAACCGAGTTTTGATACCCGTGGTGGGCATAGCACAGATAGCCCATTGTGTATCTTTGAGCTTAACTTCAAACAAACACATTTGCTACAAAGCATTTTATGCTAATATTTATGGCTGTGTTATATT
Source organism: Limulus polyphemus (assembly GCF_000517525.1). NCBI lineage: Eukaryota > Metazoa > Arthropoda > Merostomata > Xiphosura > Limulidae > Limulus > Limulus polyphemus. Next base: position 46,141 of record NW_013666578.1, on the reverse strand, counting down.
CTAAATTCCTTTGAGTTGAATTAACATTGAAATACCTTTAGAAAACATGGGAACACGAAAATCATACAGCTAAATTACTACAAAAATATCTTGTTTTTTTAACATGTCATAACGTGAAGTTGAAATAATAATAATAAACCCTTTTCAGTCATTTTCCTGGGCAATTTGCATGCGCAATAGTTATATCAAGAATAACGCCTTCCATACACGTTGTTGCCAAGCGAGGATTAAATCCTACAGAGTTTTATCATTGCATACGTGGATTATGCACAACATTTTTACTCTGCATAAAACTCTTCACACTTTAACCTACGTTTATCTACATATCTTTTAGTGTGACATGTTTGCAAACTGGCATTCGTTATTGCGTTCAATCAAATGTTTCAAATAATTTCATTAAGTCAAATAAAAACAAAAGAAATAGCCCCGTGCATTGGCTTATTGATACACAAAGTTAGGTGGAATGAAGTAAACATGTTTATTCAAAAACATGGCTAGATGGGGTGAAGTTAACAGTGTTATTAATAAAGATGTCAGGGTGAAATTAAGTTAGTAGTGTGTATTATTATTATTTTGTTTAAAGTTTAAGTATGTGTAACCCAGTTACTAGTGTAAAGCTACTTAAAAATTCCGTGAAACTGTTTATTCGGCATGAAAATGAAATTATAACTGTAGGAAATATATCGTAAGTTACTTTACAACTTTTTTTACCAATTCGATCCCTCATTTTCCAGATCATAGAAACATATAAACCTGTAAACCCGCATTCCTTAATTTTGAAATATACTGACCACAGGGAAGGCAGCTACAGTATCCTTCCACCAATTATCAACGCTAAGGTATTGACTGTTGCTTATATATTGCACCCGCAACGTAAAGTACAAAAAGAAAGCAAAGCAGTACTGGTAATTTATGAGAACCAAAGGCGAAATGCTTAATGACTTACGTGGACATGCTTTGTACTCGCTTTTATTGCAATTATTTGTATATTCCTCGTAGTATGTTTTCCAGAATGTTTATTTACTTTTTGAAACTACTTTATTCTAAGTTATTCATGATAGGATATTTGTTAATTAAAGTAATAAACTAGACTATAAAATAAAATGTTTCTGGAAGTTCGAGATCAATATGGTTATTGAAAAACACATACTTGCAAGGGTAGCATTGATGTTTACATGGAAAGTAAAGTATTATTTATAGGAAACACTAATACAAAGGTTGATTATGTTTTGTTAAACGATTTTGGAGCTTCATCAAGTGATTACAGTCCATATCGCCACGTCCGGTCGTGCTCTATTTAATGATGGCACATCTTGGTAATTGCCCTGCAGTGTAGTTTCAGTTGAAAAAGGCTCCATTCCAAAGTGTCATGTTCAAAGCACGCCATTCTTCCCTTATGCGTTTTCTAAACCATTTAGTATACGAGAACAACGGTTTTCCATCACCCGTTTCAATAGTCCGATCACACATAAAGCCATAGTTGCTGCATCCGGCAACTTATCAGGTAAATCTTTGTATGGAATAGCACGAATACCTGTTTCATTCTCCAGCTGCTTGAGGTATGCAACGGTTAGACAGACGGTGTGGCTGGAAGCCTTATCTTGATGTGCACATACCCTGTTGGCCTCGCTTCCAGACTGAGGTCCCTTTCTATTATGTTACGTATTGTTGCCTTTGGCATATGGACTGTTTTTGCCACTGATCCTTGTATTCGTGGATTCCCATCTGTTATATGACGCCATACTTTGCTTACCATGGATAAGGTACAACTTGTTGCAAGTCTCTTTCTGGGTGGTCCTGGTGTCCCAAATTAAATAACATGCCTTTGTTGTCCAATTCCATTACATACATGTGATATCCCCATTTTGAAAACTAAATCCCTGATCCGAACATCTCTTTATAGTGTGAGTATAAGAATATTTTACGTCGGAAAACGTAGTTACACACTCTTTCCAAAGGCGATCGATTTTTGGTAGCATCACACACACTACCTCTGCTCCGCCAAACAATGTCTGATACATTCCTTTCTACCGCGACTTTATATCAGCTGGTTGTCACGTGAGTTGCTGATTTACATGTAGAAAATCGTTTAAATATAACATATTCAACCTTCTGTATTTTTTTTTTACAAGGAGAGGAAAATATATTATTAATGCAAAATAAGATTACCAGGAAATGATACTACTCGAAGCCTAATCAGTAAGTGATATGATTATCGGGATTGTTGTTCTGAAGTAGTTCATGTGTGTATGATGAATTTCATTATTGAAATTAATTTCACTTTAGGACTGTTGTGGATTAGACCTCTGAATGTAAGATTTGCATATTTCATGTAACTGGATTGAGATAGTGTATCACCATGGTTTCTTTATAGGTACTCTCCTATTGCTGGTGACCTTCTGGCTGCCAACCCTCTGTTGGCAGGTAATGCTGTGAATGGATCCGGATGGTGTATGTTTGTCTACAATCTAGCTCCAGACACAGAAGAAAATCTTTTGTGGCAACTTTTCGGCCCCTTCGGTGCAGTTCAAAGCGTGAAGGTGATCAGAGATCTGCAGACCAACAAGTGCAAAGGTTTTGGATTTGTTACCATGACCAACTACGACGAAGCTCTGGTAGCCATTCAAAGCCTGAATGGCTATACCCTCGGTAACAGGGTACTTCAAGTATCCTTCAAGACTAACAAATGTAAAGCATAAGGCCCTTTAACCCTTAATGCCGCGAGTGATTCAACTGAGTGAAGTGAGGGAGAGGTTATCTTGATGGATAGTTGGAACTTCTTAATCTCTCTCCTCTAATTTTGAAAAGAAAGAGGACAGTATAAAAACTCGTTTGGAATATCTGTAATCGCTACAAGTCGTCTGTTGACTATTCAGAAATCCTAGTCATCTGTTGTATTTATTGGTCAAAATTTTCTATGCCAGAAATTCCTGAAATCCAACCTTAAAAAACCGAGATGTAATTCGCAAAAATTATATATTATTGGAAAAAACAAAGTTGTAACGCAACGCATTTTAAAATGACATACTATTTGTAAAGACATTCATAGGATTGTTAAAAAAACTGCTTTTTTCTGGCATTAGAACATCGTTTTTCGTAATCTAAAATTATTTTCAAAATTTAGATGTAACCATGAGGTCGTATTACTTTGTTGTTCACTTTCTTCTTTCTGGTTATAAGGATGAACCACCAAGAAGAACCATAAAACTCTAGTCAACGTAGGCCAAACAAACTGGCCGATACCAGCCACTTAGTTTTACAGTAAATAAGTATTTATTCATTTTAATTTATTTAGAAAATTTTCGGTTGTAGGAAATAATCCAATAGTAGCTGGATTTCCTTTATGTCTGTTAGTGCTTGTCGTATCATAAGTAACCTAATACTCTTCTCTTGATACTTTAGAAAGTAGACCAAGAAACATATAAATGGTAAATTAAATTTGCACCTTTTATGTTCGTTTCAATTATGGGCGATTATTTTTACTTTGCCATTGATTCGTTTTCATTTTGCATGTTTTTATTTAGTTTTGAAGCCATTAGATGGCTCATTAATACTCTGTAACCTCTTTTTTTGTTTGAATTAAATGGCTTTCATTTGCAATTTATTGTTTGCTTGATTTAATTTATGTTTTTGTTTAAATAACTTCCCAGCCCTCTGTTTTTGTTTTTGGTTTTTATAATTATGGCCCTAAAATAGATATGTTTAATAATCTGCATGCAGTTATTTTTGTCTCAGTTTTTTTTTTTTGTGCATGTTTAGAAATTAGGGGGGAAATGTTTTTGAAGGAGCATAATGTATTCCTGTGTATCATGCCACCCATCTTTTTCAAGCACCATAACATATGAAATTCAAAAGATTCAAACCACTACCACAGCCAATATCTTCACTTCCACGAGAGAAGTATATTTTTATAGATTATATTCATAGAAAAATCTTTGATGAGAGCAAGGCTCTTGGCGTAAGAAGGGAATTCGAATCACGTTACATTCTGATGATACTCATAATTAAATACTCCTACGCTACGTAAATTGGTTCTTCCAGGAGGGGGCGCGACTGTTTTACCCGTCGAATTAAAGGAAGACATTCACAAATAAAATACTCGTACATTGAAGAATCTTTGGATATAATAAATACTCTAATAAGTGCAAAGCATACAAACACTGTTAATATAGGCGTCGTGAAATATATTGTACAGAATACAACGTTAAAGTAGGTTTTTGATAAAAAAAAAATATGCGTTATTCATGCCTATAAGGCATATGTTAACAATGAAGGCTTAAATGGCCCAAAATATTTATTGGTAATGATGTAATAGTGGAATGTTAAGTTCAAACCGATTCGAAAGTTTCGATTCAATTTAGTAGAGTTTGTTCTTGCTTTTAGGAAAATGTTCTTAGTCCGCCATATACTCTCACATAAGAATTCTTCTATATGACATAAACTGTTGGTTCATGACATTTTTCTAATTTCTGATCTCACGGTATTGTTACAAAGGCCTTGCAGCCGGTGCTGTTTATTGCCAAGTGTGTGCAATACTGTATGCAACTTCTAATCGATAATCTGTACTTCAATTTGTGAGTTTACTTTTAATTCCAACTTCGATAAATTTTGATACTGAATTGAATTTGAATATTACAGTAGATTCAACCTTAACTAGATGCATTCCACAGTTCTTGGAGCAATGTGTTGCGAACTAAGCAGCTATTGCTGCTAGAGGCGATTACTTGAGGTTTTTCTTCGGTGTGGTTTTATCTTGGTTTATTCCTGTGATTTTATAAATCATTCCATTTTAAATATTTTAGATATCTTAAGATTTATGATGCAATAACATACTTCTGGCCGTTGTGGGCAGTAATCACTCCCGGAGAAAACTGACCGTTTTGCGAAAAGTGCAACGGCCACACAATTCTATTTATCTATCATTACATCTCAGGAAGAAACAACCTCTTCTATGAAAATAGTAAAATTCACGAATTCTGTCGCTAAGTTTTTGTTCTTATATATTAAGGAACTGATTGAGAGTTTAGAAAGAATCGGACATACGCCAACGTGTTGAATGACATAGGAAGGAAGATACATATATTTGCCCATCATAGAATGACCTTTGTTACAGTAAAGAACGAAAATAATACATTTTATCTGGTATGAATTTTACCGTTATTTTGTAATTACTTATTCAATGTTACCACTACAGAGGTTACTTAGTAATATATAAAAAAATCAATAAAAATATTCTCAACCTCTTCGAAGTCTTAGGTAATATTTTCGGAGTTCTAAATGTTATAATAACAGTAGAACAAAATTTCATATCTCTACAAGTACGTTTATTTTTTATGTGCCCCAAGTAAGGTTCTACGTTAAGAGCGCTTAATCTATGAACATATGCGACGTAATCTTCCGTAGATTTTCATAATTCTTAAAAATAAACCTCCTCTATACGTGAAGTATAAGATTATTGTTGAATATCAAGCAGATATATTTTGGATGTTATTATGAGTATTTCATGACCTGCAGGTTGTATATGTATGAATATATTAATATTAATCTTATGTAGTTGTTTCTCTAGTTAACAAAACATAAAATATCCCTTTTTTATTTTTATCCCATTTTTTCCTCCATATTAACCTGTATCATGTTTGTCAAAGGGATTGAGGATAAGGTTACAAACGGTTGACAGTGATATATTTCATTCTTTTTTACATTGTTTTCCGTTTAGCATTTAACTAACCTATATCATGTTGATCAAAAGGATTGAGGATAAGGTTACAAACGGTTGACAGTGATATATTTCAGTCTTTTTTACATTGTTTTCAGTTTAGCATTTAACTAACCTTGTATCATGTTGATCAAAAGGATTGAGGATAAGGTTACAAACGGTTGACAGTGCTATATTTCATTCTTTTTTTACATTGTTTTCAGTTTAGCATTTAACTAACCTTGTATCATGTTGATCAAAAGGATTGAGGATAAGGTTACAAACGGTTGACAGTGATATATTTCATTCTTTTTTTACATTGTTTTCAGTTTAGTATTTAACTGACCTTATATCATGTTGGTTAAAAGGAATGAAGACATAGTTACAAATGGTTGGCGATGACATATTTCATTCCTCTTTACGCCCTTTTTTCAAAATGGTGCTATAATATATGAAATCAATTAATGGAAATCAACCCGGCGTTGTTTAAGGGCGTTTTGTTTCGCGGTTTTTACGTTTTGAATGGCTGAAAAGGGTCTTAACTACCATGTAAGAATGCTTCCCTTTAATCAGTGTTGATCAAAAAAGCGGGAAATGATGTAAAGTCAAGCGACCCCTTGTTTCGCGGTTTTTACGTTTTGAATGGCTGAAAAGGGTCTTAACTACCATGTAAGAATGCTTCCCTTTAATCAGTGTTGATCAAAAAAGCGGGAAATGATGTAAAGTCAAGCGACCCCTTGTTTCGCGGTTTTTACGTTTTGAATGGCTGAAAAGGGTCTTAACTACCATGTAAGAATGCTTCCCTTTAATCAGTGTTGATCAAAAAAGCGGGAAATGATGTAAAGTCAAGCGACCCCAGGTTCCTGTCTTCAAATTCTTCTGTTGCTTTCCTTGTGAATTCCCTTCACGCTGTTAAAAATTATTATTTAGATTTTAAAATCTTGGTCCCCTCTTCAGTATCCTTGTTTTCTAGTCAGTATTTTTAAATCGGCCATTCTAGTTAAAGATGCTATAAGCAAGATATGGAGTATACTTGCGTGATAACATTACATAAAATTAAGTTCCAAGATACAGTGACTCTGAGGAAACCTGTTTATTAAAGTGGTATTTTAAAAAGAACAACGCATCAGGATTGTGTATACAAATGTAGCCTACTTAATTAGCCATTATTACAATGTACTTAATTACACCTAGACTAGTTTTTTGTGATAACTGTCAATATGTGTTGCTTTGCAGTACATTGGTGTTCAGTTGTGATGTGTATTATTGTAGCGTTTCAGTAATTATATAGTGTTAATTTTTTGTCAACTAAAACTATTTTAGATTATTGAAAAAGCTTCTCTTGCTATAGAGTAGGCTTTGAACTCGTATATAAACTGTTTTATCGTATAGTAATTTTAATATTCTTGATTTAATCTTTAATGGTACTTAAGAGTAATTGTTGGTGTCTCTTGATGTTAATACTAATGTTTGCATCTATCTCCCACAAATTTGGTATAATTTGAGTTAAATCGAGTGCAACGCCATCTACTAGTATAGATGCGAACAGAATGCGAACTTTCCGCCTACTTAACTGGAATGGCCAAATTTTCCCAAGGGATTTCTTCGAGTTTTCAAGTATGCCTTGCTTGCCAGTCACAGTTTGTGTTTTGACTGTTCTACGGAAAGCTTAATAAATCCTAAAGGGCTAAAACGTTTAACGCAGAGAAGGAAAACAAGAAATTGCGATGTTGAAAAGGATGCGATATATATATAAATATACATCTATCTATTTATATATATATATACACACACACATCTATATATATATATATACAC
>NW_013666578.1:33611-37674 GCF_000517525.1 Limulus polyphemus | reverse complement strand
CTATTTATTATATATATATATACACACACACATCTATATATATATATATACATATATACATATATATCATTTAAGGATATTTGATGGCTGTTGTCGTTTATCTGCGTAATTTTGACTGTACTGCAATATTTGTACTTTTCCATGTTGAAAATAAATTTCATCTTGAAAAATAACGATTGAGAATGAATCTGAACAACCGTTACGTTGGGTTGAATCTGATGTGAGAAAAGATACAATGTTCCCGTTGGATTTATATCAAAAAATTACATCATTTCCACAATCTAAATGAAACCGAATTTTGCCGCTGGTTTTGGTGCACTTTTAATTATTATTTTTTCATTCACGACATTCTCTAAAACTCTGATAAAATTCCAGAATACTGTATAGCTCCAGCACCATATGAAGAGAAAAACGCAAAAATCATGTTATGAAAAATTAGTTATCATGTTCAGTTACTAAACCGAGAACAATCTAAAACTTCCCCTTTTGCAATTTTTAACATGAAGATTGGACAACCTTTCGCTCTAACATTTGTTGCAAGGTTAGTCAGGTTCTAATACTTAGGAGTGGTCTAACGGTTAGAGCGACACCCCGTGAATGTGAGGGGGCAAGAGTGGTCTAATGGCTAGAGCAGCATACCGTGAATGTGAGGGTCCGTGGTTCGCATTCTGGTGCTGTAGAAAACGTGTTCTTCACTTTGAGGACGAGAATATTTTATGTGAATGACGACCAAGTTCCATCATTCTATTAGAGTAACTACATAGTTAGCGGTAAGTGCTATTGGCTAATTAGCTGCCTTCAGCTCAAAATTGGAGACAGTAGCTTTGGAAAAATTTTAGTCCAAAAAAAAATCTCAATGAAATAATTAATATTTTGATATTACTTAAAAATCAACTGCAAAGATAGGATTTTTTTTTCACCATCATTAAAAGCGGCTCATGTTGTTAATTTTTCACTCGAAGTCATGTAAATCTGAGCACATTTTGATCCGGCTGGCTAGAAAAGTATTATCCAAATACTTAGTGTTTGAGTATATTTTGCCAATATTTAGGTCACTGATTTTTATTAAGAGCTCAGTTATATAGGTTTGACGATCCTTATTAAACTTATAACTAACTACACCTGGTTGATTACTCAGACAGTGCTTTTTCCCAAAAGGTATATTGAAAGAATATGTAATCTGTAAATGTCGCGGTGTTCAACATCAAAAGCTGGCTAAGCAACAGAACAAGTAGGCCTAACATTCATATTAAAATCATGTTAGATTGTAGATGTTTCTTCTTATCCAACAGAACAAGTAGGCCTAACATTCGTATTCAAATCATGTTATATTGTACAAGTTTCTTATTATAACCTCTCCAATTAATCCATTATTGATTTCAAATTAGAGGAATGAAAAACATTGCATTGTAGATCCATTTTTTGTGTCCTTTTTGGGAGAGGAGTCACACCATACGGGAAGCTCTATTAAAAAAAAAACTTACAACGAGACAGGCAATAGAAATAAACGACAAACACCATGAATGTGAGGGGTAAGAGTGGACTAATTGCTAGAGCAGCACACTGTGAATGTGAGGGGGCAAGAGTGGTCTAATGGTTAGAGCAGCACACCGTGAATGTGAGGGGACAAGAATGGTCTAATGGCTAAAGCGACACCCCGTGAATGTGAGGGGCAAGAGTGGTCTAGTGGCTAGGGCAGCATACCGTGAATGTGAGGGGGTAAGAGTGGTCTAACGGCTAGAGCGACACTCTGTGAATGTGAGGAGGCAAGAGTGGTCTAACGGCTAGAGCAGCACACCGTGAATGTGAGGGGGTAAGGCTACTCTAACCATTAGACCACTCTTGCCTCTTTATTAAAATTTCATCATTAGCTTAACGTAACAAGAAACGTATAGACTGTGTATAGTAATGACTATATTTTATGTGTTACGGCGTTCATATTATTGAGAGAGGGTAATTTTTTAATTTTTTTGATATCCACAAATTTAGGTGTACACGTGTGTCTGAACACGTGCTATACGCATACAAACGTGACATCTTGTCTTCACTCCAACTGACATATCTTGTGGAAATATGATACTATCATAAACAAGTTTATACCTTTAAACACTGAGAAGAAAAAATAATAATTTTCTAATTTAGATAGCACGGAGTCACCACGTATCCTCGTAAATATAGAAAATACCACAAAATAAACATGCTTCTGAAATTGTAAAGAAGCGATTTGGTGTCACCTTGACAACTTTCACTTAGTAAAATGTGAATAAATATACCGGTGAATTAAAAGTCTTCATTTTTTCCCTATTGGTGTTTAGGCATATCGGGAGTTATTTTTTTACGTGACATGATGTCATTATATTAAAGTCAAATCTAGGTCATCCAAATGCTATAACGAAAATTATCAATAGGAGGAAAAATGTGTCGGTACCAAAGTTGCAGAGCCTAATGATATTACTCCAGCAAAGTTCCTTGTTTTATTCAAACTGGCTCCCCTGTGTTCATCAGGAAGTAACAAATATACAGCATGCGTTTCAGCAAAATCAATTTAACTTACAAAAAATGTGTAGACCTTCGGCAGAAATACATCTTGTGCGCGATGTTTTATGAACTGTTGAATCTCTGCAAAGACTTCCACGGGAAGTTTTCTGAACATGCCATACAAATTCGTCCTTGCAGGTCTGGTAGAGTTGTTGTGGGTGTGTGACACACACGTTCTTTGGTGTAACCCCACAGAAAGAAATCTGCTGGTGTTGGGTCTGGAGTTCGTGCAGGCCAAAGCACGGGCGGGGCCAGCCTTTCCAGTTCATTGTCCTAAACAAAATTCATATAAATATTTACCGACTGGGCAACAAAATGAAGTGGTGTACTTTACTCTTGAAATTTTGCCCTCTGGTAAAATACTAAAGGTCAGATGCAGCCACAACACCTTAAAAGATTAGCTGCAAAAAACGATCCGTCGTTAGTGGTACAGTTATGTGGTCACAGTAGATGCCACACCACACAATATTACGCCATCGTACTCGATGGTAGTGTTGTTGCAACCGATGAGGATTATCAGATGCCCAATAGTGGTCATTAAAAATGTTGACCACACCATCCCGCGAGAACTGTGCCTCGTTGGACCACATAATACGCAACAAAAACTGTGGATTTTCATATAACATTATAAAGAGCCAATTACAAAAGTCCAGTCGTACCTGATAGTCTTACTCTTCAGGACCTTAATGGCAGTGGACATGGTCAGAATGAAACTTGTGGTCTTTGGCGAAGGCAACTTTCTGAATCAATAGTTCTGGTTCTGGTGATGGGGGTTTTAAATAACTGAAACAAGTACTGCTTCTGCATTTTCATCATTTGTAACCGGACAAGGCCCACATGACGACTGTCGTTGTTTGTTAAAGTCTGTTTCCTAAAGACGGCGAAAAATGTGTAAACTTGTGGACGCGTCGCTGTCCAGGAAATCATGCTACATGCATTCTTTCTATAGCATTCCGTTGGAATTATCCATGAAGTTGCACCATTTTAGTACATTCAGCATTAGTTTACTGTGCCATATTCTGTGGATCATTGCTTCTATGAGTTGTGAGGAATACCACCTCATGTGAGACAGTACATGATGATAAACAGTGTGGGTATTAAGTTCCAGAAGCAGGAAAGGGAAGTTAGTAGATGTTGACTTGCTTACGTTTAAGTATCACCATGTATTAAAGCGAAATATTTTTGATTTGAATGATCTGATGAAAAAATAAGGAAAACGACACGATGAAGTAACATCTTTGTACGTTTCAAGTTTTGTATTGATATGCTTTACCTCAGACTAATAGTTTCAGAGATGTCATTTGACTAACCTTGATTTGACCTTTATATCATAACATCATATCGGGTAACAAATGACTCCCAATATACCCAAAAGCGCTATCTCAGCAGTCTTTCGATATTCCGAACCTACCTTACAACATAAGGAAATCAAGCCATTTGACTCATCCTATATAATTATTGCCTGATGGTAATTTTTAATCCACCTTTTAACAGCGTAGGGAAAATCAGGACATTTGACTCATCC
>NW_013666578.1:28932-32611 GCF_000517525.1 Limulus polyphemus | reverse complement strand
ACCTTTTAACAACGTAGGGAAAATCAGGACATTTGACTCATCCTATATAATAATTTCTTGATGGTAATTTTTAACCCACATTTTTACAACATAGGGAAAATCAGGACATTTGACTCATTCTGTATAATTATTGCTTGAGGGTAATCTTTATTATACCTTTTAAGCGCCATAATATCTAGCAACAAACGTCCAATATTGGTGGTTTTTCGGCGAGATTCTGCAGAACAGTTTACCTAACAAAATAGAATACCTAGTACTTAAGATTACACAAATATACATTATCAGCACCATATATAACATTTATATCAGAGCAATGTAACTTCTATTGTTATGAACCACAATATTAATAAAACATCAAACAATTTTAATGAGTAAGACTGCTCACTATAAGTTGTTTTGGAACAAAAATACTAATAGCTAGTATATATATATATACAAGGTGGTCCTAAAGTTAGTTAAACCGGAGCCGTGTAAGAGAGGTAAGTGTGGAGCAAATGACTTTTTGAACACCCTCTACTTCTGGCTAGTAAGTAGCTGTTGACCTCGACTGTATCTATTACAAGTTATAAGATACACCGTTGACTGAAAGTAGCTTTAGACCTTGAACTCAAACATAAATGATAAAGTATTGATTGGCAAGTGATACACTGTTGACTTGTAATGTTCGAACTCGACCCTATCCACTACAAGTGGTAAGGTATTGTTAATTGATACACTGTTGAGTAGTAAGTAACTGTCTACCTCGACTATATTCACTACAAGTGATAAAATATTGTCAAGTGATACACTGTTGACTAGTAAGTAACTGTAGACATCGACTTCATCCACTGCAAGTTATAAGGTATTGTTAATTGATACACTGTTGACTAGTAAGTAACTGTCTACCTTGACTATATTCACTACAAGTGATAAAATATTGTCAAGTGATACACTGTTGACAAGTAAGTAACTGTAGACATCGACTTCATACACTGCAAGTTATAAGGTATTGTTAAATAATACACTGTTGGCTAATAAGTAACTGTCTACCTTGACTATATTCACTACAAGTGATAAGATATTGTCAAGTGATACACTGTTGACTAGTAAGTAACTGTAGACATCGACTTCATCCACTGCAAGTTATAAGGTATTGTTAAATAATACACTGTTGGCTAGTAAGTAACTGTAGAAATCGACTTCATCCACTGCAAGTTATAAGATATTGTTAAATAATACACTGTTGGCTAATAAGTAACTGTAGACATCGACTTCATCCACTGCAAGTTATAAGATATTGTTAAATAATACACTGTTGGCTAGTAAGTAACTGTAGACATCGACTTCATCCACTGCAAGTTATAAGATATTGTTAAATAATACACTGTTGGCTAATAATTCTAATAAGTGTTTACTGCAACTGGTAAGGTACTGTTAAGTGATATACTTCTGGGTTTAAGTAACGGTAACTATCGACTAAGTATTATTAATTAATTGCTATTGGCTAGTAAATCAATAAGTAAGTGTTTACAGTCTTATTAACAAACTCGTATTTCTTGATATAAATAGGCACAACACTTTTGAATGTAAGTAAAAACTATCTCGTAGCTTGTTGTGTACGGTTTTCAACAGTCTTGCTTTGCAACGAAAAGTGTATTATTGGCTAGTACGCATGACTTTTGACATCGCTGAGCACAAATGATGGCATAGAATTTAGTGATAAATGATACTGTTGACACCATCAACCATGTAAGTTTTACTTGAACAGATACCTCTTCTACTGAGACACATTTTAACGTTTCCTCTCTTAACTCGTTCCTAGGTTTTATTTGTCTATGACGAGTTTGCAAAAATCCATAATTTAGATCTAGTTATATCTCAATAAAATGTCATCAAAGTATGGAGTATGAAGATACTTTTATTGTACGTTATTTTTTAGATGCAAACATTAAAATAACGATTTCATTACTAATATTACGGTTATGCATAAGAAATACACACAGTACCATAAAGTGAAACTCATGAAAATTTGAAAAATATTGATAAGATAAAATTCAAGAGAGAAGTATAGTTTTATAAAAAATGTTTATTTCTCGAAGAAATACATAAGAAATCAAATCAAAGTACAATAAAGTAGACGTCGTCAAGCAAGTACAAAATGTACGAATTATTGCCAGCCTCGCTCTTTCGGATTTATTTTAAAACAAACAGACCGCTGGGAGTTTTCAAATTCACTGTTTGTTTAATCTTGAGATGTGACTGCAGTAGTCGTACGTGAGCTTACTGTAGTTACCATCCTCTTATGTAAATACGAAATCCCTTTCATCCTAGTCGGTAGAGAAGAGCTGTGTGCTACTGTTAACGAGTTAGTCTTTTCATTGTACCTCGTAAACCGGAGGACAAAAGAGATCGTTCCTTTCTCTGCTTCGCGTTTTACTCTGTGTTCATTCCCTTTCTCTCTCTCTCTCTCTCGTGACGTAAGCTAACGTTTGTTTATAGATAGATATCTGTTAATGCTATTTGTCTAATGTTTCGTTTGTTAATGAGCTTAAATATAATGATTTTTAACAGACTAAAATCACCGACATACGGAAAACTTGGAATGAGTTCTTAAATTCGATCTTTAATACTCGTGTAACCAAGAGAAACGTTCTGCTGTTCAAGCTGTACAAATTCTCTAGAGAAATATTATGGATTTGACAAAGTATATAACTTACTAATAACATAATTAAGGATGTTTTTCCTGCCCAAGTAAGAATGAAATCCCTTAAGGGGTATGTTGAACAACTCAGAAGAAGATTATTCTTTGTTCTGGATTTCTTTCTTGCTAATTCTACACATGGCCCGAAATGCGTGTTAAATTGTGTCTTAACTTTTGACAGACATAATATACGGTTATATGACAGAATGATAGAAGGTAATTTATTCGAAGCGGGATAGAGGGAGGGGAGAACGATCCCTCTCAACAGCAAGGGGAATTCGAAACCTTTGTTGTTTTAATCTGATATTTGGAATATTGCATTTGACAAAAAAAAATCATATTGTTTACTGCTGTGTTATAGTTTGCGTAATCTCTTATTTTACACTAAAATCTATGCATAGCCGATCAATTACAGTTTCTATGAGTGAATCCAAGAGCCCATGGTTTACATCCCTTTGACATAAAATCGTATTAAACACTTCGAACCAGTGGGTGCATTATAAGGGTGACCATCAAATCTCACCATTATTAGAGCAGCCCAAGGATTAACGGGTTCATTAATATATTGGCTCCCAAACTTGTAGCATACCAGTTCAAAATTGGGACGACTTTGCGCAAATATCTGAAACAAACAAAATCCTCTTTGCTGTTAAAAAATAAAAATAAAATAGGCCAAAGCAATTATCTAATCCGTTACGTTTGAAATACTTATTGTCCAAACAAGGTCTGGTTGAAAACAAAACTGTTATTGTGAGGTTACAGAAATTAAAAATTGTTAGCTGCAGCTATTAGTCATTATGAAATGTATTGATTACTGAAGAATTCTTATTAAGTGGGATTTGTAAACTTTTAATACATTTGAACAAATTTTACTGATTTTATTCAGTTTTCAATTACCCGGAGTTCCCTAATGGAACAACGGTTCCCCACAGTGGACGAAGTGCAAAGACTGAACAATGGGTTATTTAAACAACAACAAAAGCTGCTGAAATGCGCCAC
>NW_013666578.1:21707-28510 GCF_000517525.1 Limulus polyphemus | reverse complement strand
GCCAACTCTTGAGCTACTTTTTTACCAACGAATAATTGTGGAAGGAGTTGACAAAATGTTTTTCTCGCGCATAACCTTACATTTTTGCTGTTTTAACACACCACATTTTATACACACTTTTTAACAGCAAAAAATAATAGAATTTTCTTCATTATATCTAGGCAAATAAATAGTTTATTTTGAAATAATACGAAACTTCAAATAAAAAAAAAAGTTTTTTCTGTTTGTGTCCAGTACGGACGAACTTTTAAAAAAACATTTCGCACGAACTAAGCATTTCTTTAAAGAAAAGTTTTTGAATTAGTTAGCAAAGCGCTGGCGGAAGGAAAACTTATACGTAAAGTGCATTCAGTATAAGGAAATAAAAATAAAGATGACTATAATCTATGTTCGAAATATCTCATGGTAAAAATTATCTCACGTACTAGGAAAACTATTGTATTGAAATATTTCACGGTAAGCTGCAAAAGGGACGTCCCTAGTTTTGAACTTATAGACTAGAATGAAGGCAGATAGTGAGCAACACCCACCGTCAACTTTCAAGCTACTTTTGTTTGACGAAAAATTGAATAAGCCCCGGTCGGACAACGGAAATTTTACGGTTTTACAACGCTACAATCCGGGGTTCGAATCCTCGCGGTGGACACAACAGGTTGCCCATTGTGATTTTGTTCTAGAATAAACTATCTTAATATGTTTTTGTTTGTTTCTAAGACAAAACATTGAATTACGAACATATATTATTTTGTATTTTTGTCACTTGTCTAATTCCTGAGCTTCAGTAAAAAATCATTATTTTTTTTTAATTGCAGCATATGAAGTTGTTGTTTTTTCAGGCCCGTCGATGTTGAACTTTTTAATGAAAAATTGCATCCTTCACTAGACGCTGGTTTAATAATGTACTTAATATTCGGAAAACCAGAATCAACAATGTGTGAAAAACAACCAAAGTTACTTTGTCCAATGAGCTTTAAGCCTTTTGGGTGTTGACGCTGGTTTAATAATGTACTTAATATTCGGAAAACCAGAATCAACAATGTGTGAAAAACACCAAAAGTTACTTTGTCCAATGAGCTTTAAGCCTTTTGGGTGTTGATTTTCATGCAGATTTAGCGGAAACAGCTTTTTGCATGACTGCACGCAAGATATTCCAGTCTTTACATATAAAAAGGAAACCACTTATATGATCTTTTTTTTCCCTTTGGGGAAATGATTGATGAGATTCTTTTATGAAAAATATTCCTAACAAAGTAATTACTACGAAGTCAGTTTATTCCAGATGATATCAAAACGCTTTCACATCGCAAACAAACGAAAAAAGAATGATACTGAGAATCTATAGTGAAAGTAAACAAAAAAAAAATATTTACAACAAATTGAATTTGATAGTCGATGGAATTACCATTCAGTATAACGAAATTAAATTTAGATTTTTGGGTGGTTTCTTTATTTTCATAAATCTATGCCTCCTGTGAAATATGGAATTAATAAAAAGAAAAGGGTAATATATATATATCATTATTATTATTCGTTTCTTTTCATCATAATTCTTTATGGTTATTTTTCAGAACTCATTTTTGACAGTCATTTTAGTTCCACGAAGAAAATGATTATCTGGTAAACATGTTTTTCCCGCATAGCTCAATACTACAGATGTCTTTCACTATCTACTTAAGGTTCTAAATCTATTCTGCTTATCTATCCATTCTCCTCTGCGTGTATGTATCTGTATACATACATATAAACTACTCTTATACTCTTCTACCTATTAGTCAGTGCTAACAAAAATGATGCAGTGTTTAATAAATGCTGACGTGGAAGACTGAATTTTTGGAATTTTCGGAAACAGAGTTAGGAAAGGAAATAAGGTATGTAGTGTATAGAACACCGAGCAGTTTCTTTATAGTTTCTCAACTAAAATCAAATCTCAAATATAAAACCAATAATGTTCGCGTAAGAAAGTTTCAATTGAATATGGGATAAATTCAAAAGAAAAAGAAAATATTCTACACATAACAATTACTTTTAGACTACCACAACATAGATAATAATATCTGGTGGGTGTTTTTACAGCATTACCTCAGACCTTTGGGAAAACTACGTTTTTGCTGGATAATGACTGAAGAAATCCAAACTGACTTTTCTCCATCTAAGTCACTTGCTCATATTCACAAGAATCAGATGATCCACTCATAGAATATGTGATTGTGTTCTTAAAAATAAAAAAGGCTTAATGATTCGTAGTTTCCGTTTAATCCGTAAGGTGGAAAATCGTAACCTATTGTTCCATCCAATGACCAACCGCTTTTAAATTTTGATCTTCAGTTACTGAAGCTGCTGTTTTCGGAATATCACAAGTATTATTAATGTCATAAAATGATAAGGAAAATGAATATATATATATATACAATGTTTATGCTAAAGATTTATAGAATTGAACAGTTCATCTTAGAGGTTTTCATTTCTTTAGACGATTCTAAACTGTTTTGATATAAAAAGATTGATAATTTGATGATAAACTAGTCAAAACTAATTCAACAGAACTATAATGGGTTGGATGCTTTTAGAAAAACAGATATTTTTATGAGAAAAATAGTCCCACAAATACACCATTTATTTGGAATGTTTTACATTTTTATCTTTCCAGCAAAAGAAAGTAAAACATGTCAAATTCGTAATTTTTTTATCTTATTCACTAGTAACTGTAAAACTTAGAAGGAATGACGAACCTGTTTTCATCCACTCCATCCCCACCTGTTTTTATCCACCCTATCTTCTTCCACAAGGTTGTGTCTAACGTGATTATATTCGCCCCATTAAATCTCCATCAGTAGAAATACGTACTCCAAACCAGTTTCGACGTCAGAAATGTCTAGAACACTTTTAATCTTCATCTGCTCGACTAAACTTACTTGGGTAACATCTTAAAGGCTAGCTAGGGGGAAAAGCTTAAGATGCATATTGGATACTTAGATTATTTGTGTGTTTTAAAGAAGTAGTCGTCTAGTTATTTGAGAAAGGATTAGGTTTCCATTATTTTATTCTAACAATATAACATAAAAACAAACAGGACAAAATTTTCAGGCTTATTTCCAATGGTATTAGGTTATTCGTTTATCTCCTTGATAATAAAACATTTTTAAGCATTTAGAATGTAGCAAAAATACGGCTTCTGCTATGGTAAATGTTCGGCTCACGATGTTTTTATATTTAAAAACTAGACCTTAAAAAATAAACCGAAAGGAAGAGTTGGATCTTTAGTAAATTTTTATTTTAGTAGATAGGAAATAAATGGAGACAACAGACACCTCGTTTTAGTTGCCATGGTAATACATACACCATTTGTCTGAAAGAAGACAACTGTGACGGCTTCTGTTCCGTTGTAGAGAAGAACGAGGAAAGATAAGATGGAAACGAAAACTGCTTCTGATCCGGATGCCTCAGGAAAAAAACACCTGTGGTACAAAACAAAAGATTAATAACTGAAGTAGCTACCAGATAAACAGACGTGCAACATCGTGCACACGCACAGACACAAATATATGTACGTTAAAACAACTAGTCTGGTTTCTAAATCTAACTTCTAAGGGGACGACAGCGTGGAGTAAGAGCATCTTGGTGCCTTAGTCAGATGTTTTTACACTTAAATCCAATAGTTAAGCAAAAGGCTAGTAGTGATTGGAAGGAAAATATTGGGCTTCTGTCGGATGTATTAATATTAACTAACTCAGTCGTTAGTTTTATACTTAAATCTAAGTATTGTATCAAAAATTGTTTAGTTTTCTTTACTATTTAACAGGATATACATATTATATTAATATTAACTAACTCAGTCGTCAGTTTTATACTTAATCTAAGTATTGTATCAGGAATATTTTTAGTTTTCTTCCCTAATTAAAAGGTTATACCTATGTGGTCTAAATGTAGTTATTAAAATTTTGTTTATTCAAATTTATTAATTCGTCAGTTTATCTGTGGATTAAAGTAAAATAAATATAATGAACTGTCATCATGGGTGACCACAGGAAGGGGCAATAGGGGGCATTTTCCCCTCTTACATTTTGCAAAAAAAATTGCACGTATTATGATGTAAACTTCACATCGTAATTAAACTAAATATGTTTAGTAATTTTTTATTAAAACTGTAAACTGGTGTTTGCGTTTAAGCACACATAACACATATTATTTTACTCTGTTGACTTACACTGTAAAAGCTGATCCCCTACATAGATGTTTTGCCCCCCTTGAAAATATTTCCTGTGGGCGCCCATTATGGTCATGAAAAACCTTTAATGAAAATAAAGACATCTAAATATAACAAATGAATAGTTCAAAACCATCAGCTTACTAATTGAAGTTAAATCATAAATTGATATAACTTCACCGCTCTGTGGTCTCTATTTATGCAGAAACCTCTTTATATGAAACACGTTTCTCTGTTTCTATTCGTTAGTTAATACTGTAATTTCCCTATGTTGTGTTTGAAACACCTTGAGATTCTATTTTCAAGTATTCGATGAACGGAGCTTTATACACTCAGAATAAAACCGAAGAAATATCATTTATCCTATTCTTGTATAAACTACTTCTAGATCCGTGTTTTATGTATCATTACGCCACAATGAGACGGGCAACAATTTCTAACAAATCACAAATATGAAACAACTTATGATAGCTACTTCTTAATGCCAAGAATAAATGTGTAGGTAATTAGATGTCTTCGACATTCAAGTAAGACAAACACATGCCCCCCCCCCCCCCAGTGGCACAACGGTATGTCTGCCAACTTACAACGCTAGAAACCGGGTTTCGGTACCCGTGGTGGGCAGAGCACAGATAGCCCCTTGTGTAGATTTGTGCTTAACTACAAACAACGACAAACACATAAGAAGCAGAACAAGATGTAGCGTAAGCAAAATCATAGTAATTAAATAAGACAACATCATGTGTGGCAGTTAACAATTAGTGGGGAAAAAACACAGTCAAAGGAACAAACAAGAAACTATTTTCGCCACATTCGTGCGTCCTCTTCAATCTCGCATTACAGTAATTTTGATTTTATTTATTTATTTTGTAATTTTTTGGAGTATAATCAACCTCCACTACATTTATCCAGAGAGTCTGTTTGTCTAAGCACAAAGCTACACACTATGCTCTCTGCGATAAGCCCTGAAGAGCCTAAGAGAAGCAAATAGTTGTTTCAGTGAAACAAAATAGGTAATGTATTAACTATGTTGTTTAATATCTGCCCATGACAGGATAACGTTTCGTCCACACGAGGTTAGTTTAGGCTGCATCAACAGGCTGTAATTTTCTTTGCTTATATAATTACGAACATAGAAAAAGCCTAAGGCGATAACTTTTACTTTCAATCAGGTGGTGTCTTGAAGGAAGATTTCATGAATTGACTAGTTATTGTTTGTTTGTTTTTTTAATGTAAAATATCGTTTTGATGCAAGCCAATAAATGAAGAATAACAATATGACTATAAAAACATAATGTTTTCGAGATAAAGTTAACCTTTTTTTCTCCTACCTGAAGCTCTAATATTTTCGAAATACAGTTAAGATTTCCTTTCTGTCAGGGAGCGCTAAACAATAAACGAACATTCTTGTAATATCGTGATGGAAATCAACTGTCCTTTTTTTTTTCTTTCGTCACTTTCATACTTGCGAAAACAAACAACTTTTACTACAAGATTTGAACGCTGACTAACTTTGCAATATAACTAATCCGACTACGGAATTTGGTTTCTTAGGAATTTCGCGCAAAACTGCACGAGAGTTATCAGCGCTAGTCGGCCCTAATTTAGCAATGAAAGACTAGAGGGAAGGCAGCTAATCATCACCGCCAACTCTTGGGCTACTCTTTTACCAACAAATAGTGGAATTGACCGTAACATTATAATGCCCTCACGGCTGAAAGGGCGAGCATGTTTGGTGGGACTGGGATTCGAACCCCCGACCCTCAGATCGCGAGGCGAGCTCCACAACCACCTGGTCGTGCCAGACCCATAGAATTGGGCTACCCATCCTGTTGAAATGGTGCAAGAAAGTTTCAAGCCAGCAAAATCTAAAATAATATGCTTATATTCTAGCTTTCCGTTAATCTAATGTAATTATGAGTTTTAACTCTAACGTACAAATGCAGACAATAATTTTATGCTTTCAAAAAGTACACAGCTTTTCTTCATTAATACCTTGTTAATAATTTAAAAACTTTCGTATGCCAAGAAACTAAGCATGAAGAAAATGGTTTGCTATCTTCTTTGTTATCGTTTGGTTTATTTATTTGTTTGTTTTGTTGAAGTGATAGACTAAAGGTGAGGCGTTATTCAACACCACCCACCTCCAACTCTTGGGCTACTCTTTTACCAATAAATAGGTTGGAATTGACTGTTACATTATAACGCCCCCACGCCTGAAAGGGCGAGCATGTTTGGTAATGGGATTGAAACCCGCGACGCGGATCGCGAGTCCGGTGCCCTAATCACCAAGCCATTCCAGACCTTCATCATCTAGAAACAAAATATCACAGAGATCATCCTAACCTGTGTAACTAAGTGATCTACCTTGTAAGGTTTCACACATCGATGTTATAAACTATTACCTTAGTCATAGATTGCATTCCTAAACGTCTATATGTAACACGCTATACTGAAGCTAACGTACATACGTACGTCATTTAAGAAAGGTAGCAGCAACAGCATATAAAAAAACTGTAATGGATGTTCTTATTCTAATGGCATTGGCCCGGCATGGCCAGATGGTTAGGGGGCGCTTGGCTCGAAATCTGCGGGTCGC
>NW_013666578.1:4537-20707 GCF_000517525.1 Limulus polyphemus | reverse complement strand
AGTCTTACACTGCTAAATTAGGGACGGCTAGCGCAGATAGCTCTCGTGTAGCTTTGCGTTAAATTCATAAACAAACAAACAATCTAATGGCATTTCAATCTGTAGTATAAGAAATATGTAAAACAAATAGCTCTTATCTATATTTCTTGTACTTATTTTATATATATATTGGGAGTTTTTTCATCCAAAATACATGGTTCCGGTATAATTTACGTCTAAAGTAATCTTGTGTGTGTGTGTTTTATTTATGCATATTTTAACAACGCTCCTTAAATTGCGTTTTTTCTCCATTTGTTAACTTAAAGTTATATAAATTAATTCTGGAATATTTTTTTCTTTGAAATTATTTGTTAAAAGAAATCTAAATATATTTCTCTCATTTATTCTTTTAGTAATCTGAGTAAGTTCTGATTCTCAAGTCGCAAAAGTTTCGAAAAATAAAACATATTAATTCTGAGATTTATTTCTTAGCAATACCTAGAGCTTTTCTATACCGAATTTTACATTTAGGTTAACAACTCTGTATCTCAGCTTAACAGGCCCATCAAAATACTTAATACTTTTATTTAATTCCAGCCACGCTCTAAGATGCAACTATCCACTGGTAAATTTCACAATTTGTACAATTATTGTCGTTTAGCTTAATTAAATTCCTTTTCTTCTCATTTAGTATAATTTAACCCTTTTTTCTGGTTCTTTCCTGCTTGGTGAAGGATGATATACTACGTTTTTTCTTGGACTGCTATCATTGAGCCAAGATCCTAAACTCTTTACTTCTGTGAATAGCGATTCTGATGTAAACTTTGAAAATGAAAAAATTCCCAAGTTTTTTTTTTTAAGCGAACAGTGTGATAAGGGTAAAGAGACTCTAACGTCAGTTGCTAATGGCTTGAACCAAAGAAAGTACTGAAAGTAATACGAAATGTAACGAAGCAATGTGTTATCTTTGATAAGGCATAATTACGCTCACAAAAAAAGGCGTTGATTTCACTGACAAGGACCAATTGCTATACGTTCCATGAAAGGTTAAGCCCACCATGAATTCCACAGTAGAATTACGT
Organism: Limulus polyphemus; assembly: GCF_000517525.1. NCBI lineage: Eukaryota > Metazoa > Arthropoda > Merostomata > Xiphosura > Limulidae > Limulus > Limulus polyphemus. The sequence goes on along the minus strand of NW_013666578.1, from coordinate 19,646 downwards.
AAACTGATCTAAAAAAAAAGAGCCTGGATACAATTACGTCAGGATAAAAGATGCATCACCCTACGTCAACTGGTTTACGAAATTAATATGGAAATTTAAGTAGCTCATCTAGACATCGTAACAACCTGAAATCTTTTAATCCTGTCAGATAGGCTATAATGGTGTAAGGCCTTTAGTTGTTAGCCTTAAAGCCTTGATGAGCTTCGTGTGTTTTTTTTTAATCAAAATAGTCAACATAACGTATTTTGCCACTATCTATTTGCTTTATTTGTATATTTTTAGAAAATAAAAATAACCTCTAATAACTCCACACTTAGTCGTAGCATAAAGAAATTATAATTATTTGAACACATTCTATGCCTATGAATTTTATTTGTAGAGCTTCTACAGATGTTAGTTATCTTAAATTATGGAAATATAGCTTTACACTGTCGTTTTGTGTGAAATATTATTCTATAGACGCCTCCAGTTTCAGAGGCTCTAAATACAATGTCTCTTGATTTTCTGATGTTCTAAATTTTCTCACTTTCAATGCAATGTATGCTTCAGAAGGCTAAAAATATAAGAGAAAACATCAAACGTTGTTACATAATAAATTTCCTTACAGTTTTTAATCCCTCTCCCTCAAACACAATAACAAAAACTCATGACATTATGTAACTTCAGCGTGATCCTTAAACTGGATTCGTTGTCACGAAATACGCGCACACACACGTGTTTTTAGTCATCTAGTAATAGACTCAATGTACTTAGACTGCAAACAGGACATTTAAACTCATAAACCACTTTGTATGTTAGAGACGATATCTTGTTCATAAATCTGAAGAAATTTTGTAGGGAACATTCTGGTCTTTAATGACATCAAAACTGAACAGATGTACTGAAGACGTATTATTCAATTCTAATTACACATTATGCAATAATGCGGTCCGGAATGACTTACTGGTTCGCGTGTTGGGCTGTGTATCGAAGGGGCCAAGGTTCAAACTGTGATGCCGCTCAACACGAACGGCACTTTTTATGTGCAGGCCTTTTGAGAAAAACAGTCAATTTCGGTCTTCTGTTGAAAGAGCTGGACTTGTGGCGACGTTCTGCTGTCAGACGATCTGCTCTCTATGTTCAAAACTAGAAACGACTGCATCTGAACGTGTGGTCAGGGAGAAACTAGAAACGACTGCATCTGAACGTGTGGTCAGGGAGAAACTAGAAACGACTGCATCTGAACGTGTGGTCAGGGAGTAAGTTTAGCAATAACAACCTCTTTTAGTAAGACAATGTAATAATTCACAGTCTTAAGAGTATAAATAATTCAAAAATATGAAACAAGAGCGTATAAATAAACACCATTTAAGGCTTATCTTCTATGCCAATACTAAATAAACCTAAGAAAGTAAATTCAAATATTTTTTTTTTATCAGAACGCAAGTAAATGCCATAGAAAGTATACTTAAATTAAACCTAGAATTTTCGTGTTTTTTTACATACAGATGGAGCAGGCTGGTTGTTTGAAAATAACACATAACACATGTGAAGAAAAGAATACTTGTGTAGAATTAGATGTAGTATAATTACTCACAAACGGGTAAAATAGAATTCGATGTTTATCTCCTGACTGGCTGATTTTGTTTTCACTCGTATCACACGAGTTAACTGAACATATTTACTCGACATTAAGAAGATTATACATTAAGAATTGGTAAGCCAGAAGTCTATATTCATGAATAATCCCCATTGATATTATCTTATGTTTTCTTAACATGTTACTGGATATATCGTCTATTAACATGATTTCTCCATTTAAATGTTTGCAGAGCACAAAACAAAATATAAAATAACGCACACACACACAATGCTATATGCTTTTTTTTTCATTCCGAAATAAAGGTAGAAGACATAGCTTTTCAAATAAAATTAGCATCCGGGTTTTCTCCACTTTCGATACTGTGTGTCGCAATACAGAAACAAGTTCATATTAAGTGATATAACATATACCACGACCAATCGAGAGATGCAGCTTCGGGAAGTGTGAACTCTTCTTAAAAACCACACTAAACCATCTTCTACACCCTGTGTCATATGAACCTCACTGGGGACTAAATGTATCATCGATATAGCAGGGCTGGTAACTGCTCGAAAGTGTAGTTCTAAGCAAACGGTTATGGTAGGGGTTTTGTCCCCCTAATATGAGCTTACTTTCTCCCAGGTTATATAATAACGGACAACTAAGCAGCATGTTTAAGGGGTTTTGTCCCCCTAATATAAGCTTACTTTCTCCCAGGTTATATAATAACGGACAACTAAGCAGCATGTTTAAAATTTGTACAAAAATATAAACATTTTATAAACCTATATAGTCAAAATGTATGTGATTAGTTGCCAATCATCAATTATGCATTCAGTAGCGCATTCATATAAACATTTTTTATCAGTTTAGAAACAAAAAAAAAACTCTCTTAACTTCTTTATGGGAAAATGCCATAAGTTCGAATTCGGTTAAAATGTTTATCTTCAATTTTTTCTACATTTTTTCCCCTCTCTGTTAATGCACCGTAAAAAAATTCTTTATTCAATTTCAAACATAGTAGACTTCCGTAGCCTTAAATAGCAAATCAGAACATTGGAGAATAACTGATAAATTAATTTAGAAATAAGTAAGGGATGTTTCTTCGCTTCATATGAAAACTTTGCTGTGAAAAAATGTACAACCTTAAGGAATAATTCAGCGTTTTGTGCTTTGCTGAGTACCCTATGCTTTCCCAGCACGTATTTCTGATGCAGTTATCTGGAGACTCTACAACATCAGAAGCTCGGGGGAAGAGACCCGCTTCGCTGCGTTTTCATTCCCCCAGTGAATAAAGTTCTTTGTTCCTGCAAAAGGCAACTTGATTATTCCCAGAACTAATCAGAGTCCGACTATCAAGTTTATCCCCATTGTGTGTTTGCTATACGTAAGACTATCACGTTTGTCTACGATTTCGCTTCTTTCTTTACGATCGGAGCACCACTCCATTTTAAACAGGGTCACCTTTAACATTTACGTCCATTTCAAACTGTTAGACACGCTTCTTTGTGTTTACTTTAGTGGAATATAGGTAACATTGATAGTTGGTAATATAATCCACAGAAGACTACTCATAAAACAGAAGTTATGTTTCAAAGATTAACTTCTATGTTAACACTCAACTATGAAACACAGAAGCTCTGAAATATTAAGCATAAATCAAAGAGCAAGGTTAATCAAACATGTCTTCTCTTTCATGTGGAAACATAAAAAAGATAATATTTTTTTTCAAAAACTAGGCAGTTAAGTTATGAATCCAAATTAAAGAATCGTTCGATTATCAACATCAAATAATCATTTTTGAAGATTTTTATATTTAGTTATTAAGTTGGTTAAGATAAGAACGCCAGCATCACCATTCAAATGATTGAACTAACACTTCCGTTTAATTAGACAACTAATTCGTTAAAAGAAAAATATATTTTGATAATTAGGTACATTCGATGTGTGTTTATGTATTTAGTTTCCTAAATATGACACACATTTTGATACTTTACTTACTAACGTCTGCATATGTATATAGTAACTTATTTTAAACTAATTCTAAATATTATTTGAATTATAGTTATCATAAATGTATATATATATATATACGACATTGAACATAATTATGGAAACACGAGTGATACACATATAGGAGTTAAAAATAATGAATAACTGCACCTAAGTGGTTAATGTATTAGCAAATATAAATAGATTGTCACAGATAATAACGAATAACTTGTGGGTAACAGCATTTGTTTTAAATAGAGCAGTAGGTCTTGTTTTTAAGGCACGATAAATTTATTAATTTATAATGTAATATATTGTTCCAAATGTCCCATAGGATTCCCCAAATACATACACGTATATATATATATATATATATATTCTACGCACATATAAATATATAGACCTAAACGTGATAACCGTAGTCGAAAACACCCAGTTTCAAATGAAGATGTCTGTACACATTTGTTTACATTGTTGCTTCGGAAAAAAAATTCTCCAGTTGCTCAGAGAAATAGCTTTGAGGGGGTGGGGGGGTTATAAACGAGGTTCTGCTATGCAATGTCCAATATCAGAATTACACCTGCTGGTTTAGATCAGTCAAGTTTTAGTTAAAACGTATTTTTATTAGTCATTTGTATCCAAGAATTATGAAATATTTTCTTTTATTTAATATGTGTTCACCATTATCTATATTGTTTAAAGAAAGTTCTTTCTCAGACATATTTCAGTCGTTTTTGTTTGTTTGTTTGTTTTTAAGCTCAAAGCTGTACTATGGACAGTCTGCGCTGTTCCCACCACAGGGATCTAACCACTAGTTTTAGCTTTATGAGTTCTCAGGCCTACATCTGAGGCAGCGAGGAGCAAATACGTTTCTAATGTTATTTGCAGCAAAGGCCGTGTTTCCAAGATTTTCTATAAGTTGTCCTGTATTCTGACAAGGAACGCTTAGTTACTTATAAAAGTAAAACTCTTTATTAGATTTTTAATTTTAAAAGAATTTCTATTCAAAAGATGACATCGAATTATTTGAACTGCTTTGAAGATCAGAATACAACTCAGTATTTACAGGTTTCGTTGGTTTGGTTGATGTTAGGTGCAAAGCTACACAATGGATTATCTATGCCCTGTCCAGCATTGCTATGGAAAGCCAATTTTTAGTGTCGTAAGCCTGCAGACTTACCACTGAATCACTGGGGGCACTTACAAGTTGAAAGTATTATAAATTAAATAGATGATTATTCTAAAGTACGCAATCTATTTTTGTCTTCTTACTTGTTCAGAAGCAGCCAGAAAAAAATAATTATCAAATATCATACGTATCAAAAGTAAACACTTTGACAAAAACAGGTGTTATTGTTTTTTATATTTGTTTTGTAGCTTAATATTTGCTTGTTTTTTTTTAATTGGAATTTTTCTTTTTAGTTTTGTTTATTGTATTTCGTTTATTTGTATTACAAATATTGATTAGTTTAAAACTTATAAATATTTTAGCTAGTGCTCCAAACTAACTTAACTTTTCATTTTTTATCCTCAGTGCAAACACAAAGCAAACGTGAGATTAAAGCTACATCTGTTGCTAGTCACGTGAGTAGAGATCTAAGCTCTTTTTCGTTAATTAAGGTGACGGAGGATTGAATTAGTATCAACACAGGCTTCCCGCTCAATAGGATTGCTTACACAAAGGAAACAACTTTGGAAATCTTGGCCCAATCGATCCGGGAGTTTCAGCTACGCATGGCTAACACTTCACCCGACAGCCCTCCCTGTGTGGCTCCTTAACATCGCTTTGAATCAGTTTTCTGTGGAATGCTTTCCTTGTTGCTTTGGTATCTGGTGTATTAGCTAGGCGGTCAGATACGCCTCGGCGAGTCTCTTCTTCTTCTTCTTCTTCTAACGGATTGGTTTGTACTGTAACAGAATACCGCAAAGAGCGTTCTTGTGTAAGGCATGGGTTTTGATAAAATGTCATTAGGAACTGTTAGTACCTCCCATCATCATTTCTAGGCAATATTCACTCTAGAGCTTTGAGTAATGTTGGAAAAACAATTTAAAGAAAATTCGTTGTGAAAGTGGGTTCTGTTTCTTTTAACTCTTTCACTGCCCTGAGCACGTATAATATATCTCACACTAGAGCACTTCAACTCCCAATGATCCAAGCTGTTTAGCGTGCCAGGACTGTGAGTCCAAGGGATGGTGGTTCGCGTCCCATTACATCAAAAAAATACGCTCCGCACTTTGGAACAGCGTATACGCTATAATAGTGGTTGTTACATCCACTATTCTATCACACACACACACACACAAGATAATCCTAAGAGTTGTTGAAGGTTACTGTTCGTTAGCTATCTTTCCTCTAGTTTATGTGTTCAAAATTAGCGATAACTGTGCGCATGTAGCCCCTTTGTCTAGCTTTATGTGAAAATTCCAAAACAAACAAGCAAAAAAGTATCGCCATATAAGTTTGAAAGTTAGCTCCTTTGTGTAGCTCTGCACAAAAACATTAAAACAAATAAACAAAGGAAAATACTGTCTAATGAGTTTGAATTTTTTTACCACCATTAGAAAAGGTATTCAGGATCAGACGTCGTAAAGTTTACCAATTTAAAATAAAATGGATAGGACAACATTTTTTTTGAAGATATTTGAATCTTATCTATTTTAAACAGTTCCGCCCAAAATCTAAATCCATAATTATTACCACTATTCCCGATACAAGGAAAATTACCTTAAAAATATCGCTATCATTCATTAAGCCAAGCGTGACCTAGTGATTAGATTACCTAGGTCCAAGTTTCGAGTCCCGTGAGCATAGAAATGCGCTAAGAACTTTGGGGCCGTAAGAGAGTTATAAAAGCGGCTATTAAATCCTACAATACGATTAGAGTTAGCCAGGAGTTGGCGTTGGGTGTTGTTGACTATCTGCTTAATTTCTATTTTATCCGTTCAAAATTTAGTAGAACTATGCACAATTAGCTCCTTTGTGTAGCTATGCATCAAAACATTAAAACGAATAAACAAAGGAAAACACTGTCTAATGAGTTTGAATTTATTTTTTACCACCATGAGAAAAGGTATTCAGGGTCAGACGTCGTAAAGTTTACCAATTTCAAGATTCACATAAGTACTGGGACACTGAAATACCTGTATTTTTGTTTTTCATTGTGTATCTAAACCCAGACTTCGCACTGGAGAAGTTATCTGTATAGAAACGTGTCAGTAAAAGTCTTGAACAGATGTTAGAAAATACCCGGAGAAGTGGGTTGCTAGATGATTTTTTTTTGTTCCTTCTGCATGATACGTATATTATGTACAAATGTTTTTAACTAACTTCAAGTAAAACCAGGTCGATAAAATTTTATGATGTCGTCTCGTGTGAATCTTACAAGATGTTTCTTTTTTTAATCTATATATGTTCACGACAATTTTCAAAATGTTTCACACCTATGAGCGTTTGAACAGGCATGTACCATTTATTCTATGAGAAGCCTGGTCTGTGACGCAGCTAACGCTGTCCTAATTCGTTTTCGTTCGGTACTGCTGAACTTTCCAAAAGAGGTGTCGCTGGAGAAATGTGTGGTTTAGTATCACATGTGTATTTTAATGGTATCAACTGTGTAGAGGTTTAGAAATACTTGGAGGCATGTCTTCCTTATTGTCGTTTATGGAATGTCCAACTTACGTGGGTGACCAATGCAAACTGGAAGAGATTGCCCCGTTGTTATATCTATATAATGGTTATCTCTTTCAATATATCTCAGATTTTAATTATGAAATTTATAACTCTACCCAGTTACCAAATAGAACTGCTGTTTTCGTTACCTGAACACGTGTCTATTGTATTAAACCTGTTTGTCCATTGTAAAATTACGTACTGTCCATCGTTACGTGCACACGTACCTACTGTTTTGAGCCTGTTTTTCTGTTATAACAATAAAGTATCATTAGTTTGTTCATTGCCAATTTCGTCTTTAATTTCTTCAATTCACTATCGTCTCTAATTTCTTCAATTCACTATCGTCTCTAATTTCTTCAATTCACTATCGTCTCTAATTTTTCCTTCAATTCACTATCGTCTCTAATTTTTCCTTCAATTCACTATCGTCTCTAATTTCTTCAATTCACTATCGTCTCTAATTTCTTCAATTCACTATCGTCTCTAATTTTTCCCTTCAATTCACTATCGTCTCTAATTTTTTCCTTCAATTCACTATCGTCTCTAATTTCTTCAATTCACTATCGTCTCTAATTTCTTCAATTCACTATCGTCTCTAATTTCTTCAATTCACTATCGTCTCTAATTTTTTCCTTCAATTCACTATCGTCTCTAATTTCTTCAATTCACTATCGTCTCTAATTTCTTCAATTCACTATCGTCTCTAATTTTCCTTCAATTCACTATCGTCTCTAATTTCTTCAATTCACTATCGTCTCTAATTTCTTCAATTCACTATCGTCTCTAATTTTTTCCTTCAGTTCACTAACGTAGGAGACTCAGTTTGATTTTGCAGAACATATTCTTCCGTTATTGCAATTACTCTTATTACACGTAATGTTATCAGTGTAATTTAGAAAACCCCAATACTAGCTAATAATTATGAACATGAAACGACAAGAATCTTTTGGGAAAACGAGTCACCAATTCGATTTTAATTTACTTGAAAGTCCTTAGTAATTTATTACAATCGTGTTGATATGTTCTAAAAACGTTATTATTTAGCTTCTGATTTTAATTTCGCTCAAACGTTTCTGTATCTTTCTAATTGATATCTATTTCGACATTTTTTATGCTTTGACATCCATAAAATGGGATTAAGAGTTAGGCTTAGCTAAGTTTGTAATACGAGTTTTGTATCAAAATTCAATAAAGATTCTGATGTTTTTTTAAGAAATATCGAAAAGACGGGAAATTTATAGTCAATTATCTATTTATTCTTCTTCATATTTGCATGAATTAAACCAAGGAAACCAGACAAATAAAAATAATATATACACTTCAACAAACTTCCATTTCATAAATATGTTTCTGTTTCTGTTTAAGCCTTAACTGGAATGATACACATATTCTCCAGATAAATTTACAAGATTAGGGAACAGAAAGAGATTATAAGATACATGAAATGCAAAATATATATATGTGGCATATTTTTCAAACATTATAAAATTAAAATGTATTTGAGCGAATAAACATATCCTGTGTTTTTATATTATAATGTTAGTAGTAAAACTGATAGGCTTAGTGGGAATTATCCTATATAACGTTCATTTTCTCGTTTTATAGGAAGATTTAGACTTAAGCTAGTGTTGTTTATGCTTTGTTCTGGGAATATTTTAATATTTATGAAAATTACAAATGATAGTACAGTTCCACAAAGGAGCGCATTACTTTTGTTCAGATAAGATAAGATTCTGCAATGTAGCTTGCTGTGTTTCTGGGTATTGGCAAATACACTTAATTCAAAATTGTTTGGTAGATTATTTATCAAGTTGCACCATATTTTTATCGTCTTGTTAAATAAAAAGGTTTTGTTTTTGATGATTTAACTATTTGTTAATATCTATTGCCACCACTGTCTTATTTATTAAATAAACAAACTTTTGTTGCAGGCATTTGGTTATTCGCGTGTTTAATATTGCAAAGTTGCGTTAGATTATTTATGTGTCACATTCGATATTCTTTCAACGCTCTTGAGATAGTGTACAGGCTATTAATCCCCAGACTATTTAATCCCCAAAATTGTGATGACAAGAAACCACTTAATTTTTTTTTATGTTAGAAACAAAACTAGATACAATAACAGCCCTTTTTCTATGCCTGTAAAATAGACCAAACTAAGTTGGATACTGTAAATCAAACTGATATGATTTAGATATTAATTGCTATAAACATCCGAATTTTTCTGCAATTTTAAAAGTTCCAGAGTTGAGGTTTGTCCATTGAAATAAATCTGAATTCAGGATGGTATTTTCATTGTTTCAATGCAAAAATATCTTGGGTTCAAAACAGGTCATTGCTGTTATAATCAGGTATCGAATTACAGCTGTCTTTGTGTGTCTTTATAAAACAAGTATGGGACACAAGTTATTCTATTCATCGTGAATCTAACGGAATTCTCAGTATCAGATTCCTGTAGAAAACACTGTATAAGGGAATAACAAGTGTGACAGACATATTTCGTGTCAGCTTGAAATGTTTTATTAAGAACTCTTCTGAGCAGCAATGCAGTTCACGTGCATGTTACTCATGGCTATTTCATAGTACAAATGTATTTTCATATTCAAATATATTGTTGTGTAAGAAAAGAACCACTGGGTTTTCTTGAGTGTGGTGTTTCTCAGCGCTAAGTATTGTTTGTACTTGGTCTTTCTCAAACTTTAATCCTGAATAGTGATGCAGCGTAATGAAGAAGATGTACCTAGTAATGACTACAAAGCGACAAAGTATCCAGTAAATTTAACGGCCCGGCATGGGACAGGTGGTTAGGAAGCTCGACTCGCAATCTGCGGGTGGCAGGTTCAAATCCCCATCCCACCAAACATGCTCGCCCTTTCAGCCGTGGGGGCGTTATAATGTGATGGTGAATCCCACTATTCGTTGGTAAAAGAGTAGCCCAAGAGTTGGCGGTGAGTGGTGATGACTAGCTGCCTTCCCTCTAGTCTTACACTGCTAAATTAGTGACGGCTATCGCAGATAGCCCTCGTGTAGCTTTGCGCGAAATTCAAAACAAACAAACCAGTAAATTTAACTGGCAAACAGATAAACAATAGGAAAACGACTAAACAATGTTACTAGGAGTCCTCTGTAGGTCCGGTGGTGATTGTAAGGCACTGAATACTCAGACTAATGTGAACAGATGAGCCTCACGATTGGACCGCGAATCTGTATGAAATTCACGTATGTCTTTAGGATTCATGAATTACTGCTATAGGTAAGTAAATGTTTTGATATAATTGTGCTAAGACAAAACCATGGACTGCAAAAAGGTAGTTGTTATATTTGTTTCAGCGCAAAGCTGCACGAGAGAAAATCTGCACTGTGTCTGTCACATAGACCAAACTCCGAATCTAATTTTAGTTCTTGAGTGTGATCTGATCATGTTTTGGGCTGGCATCAACCGTATTGGCTCTGCGACCATTATTTTAATCCAAAACCGTACAGGGAGTGGTTAGCATTACATAGAGAAGATTTTGGATGCTATTATAAAGCCATTCGTAGATGTTTAGAGTATGTGTATAGAAAATTTAATCAACTCTCTCTTAAGTTTGCTTTCTAAGCATTATGTGTTGTATAAGGGAGCTAACAAAAACCAAAAAAGAAGATCTAGATTTCCGGCTGACTAGTTTATCTGTAACAATGAGTACACAGATTGCTCACGTGTCAAGAGCAGCAGTTAACAGTTTCTAGGATGGTGTAGCTTATATCATCTCAACTACAAAGATGAGAAACACTGAGAAGAAGACCATCATGTGGAATCGAGACTGTCGTATACTGAGTTGCATTTTGAAACGAACTAGAAATAAAAGAAACAGTCAAAATATATTCAGAGTACATGTAGTGTTCTCCGCAAGCAAGTGATGCCAGGGAAAATTGTGCGATACAAATTCAGTCCTCTGGAATTCCCTGGTAAGCACAAGCTATTCATCACTCAGAGAAACGCATGTTTGCGTATGTAATTGTACCATGGCCACATACTGTCATTGGAATAACAGTGGCGGAAGATTAGCTTGGTTAGATGAGTTAACATTCAGTTTTGTTCCATTAGAATCGCCGTATGTATGTATGTATGTGTACAGTCCGAGTTCTTGGTTCCAAATGTACGTGATGCAAGAAGTTCCATTTTCCAGGTTGACCGCATTATGTTGCTATGGACGTATTCCAATCATAGCAGTAAAAGACAGGCTTACATATTATAACATCACAATTAACAATATATACAGTTTCATCATCCTGCTTCTAGTTGCTTCTTTCAAGGTTACAGTAACCATCGTCTGTCCAATCCTGACATTGTTCCATCGATTTTTTTATCTCTGAAATTAAGAACGTAAGTCCAATTATAATTCTACCCAATTATAATTAAATTTAATTTAAAACATATGACATTTTTTTAAAAATTGCTGCTATGTTTTGCACTTTGCGTGAAAACTATGGTTAAAACCTTTATGGCGGGAAACGATCCTACCTGTCCTAACCATCCTACCATGATGTTGCATGTAGAGTTATTACTTTAGGTGTAGAAGAGAGAATGTTTTCTGTTCTTAATGATATGTTGCTAGAAGATTTTTGTGCACAACTTTTGTCATAATTACATTCTTAATTTTTGTTTTAAAGACTGCAAAAAGAAATGCTTTTAAGACAAACAGTTGTTTTAAGTGTAAATAAAGTAAAAACATTTTAAAGGGTATACTGATGATTTACGTGGTGTGTCAAAACTAGTCAGATAATTAACCATATATTTTGTAAACTGATTTTAGTTAGCTAGTGTATTTTACTTTGTGCTTAAAAGAACTGATTTTATTAATATCACTCGTAGGTAACAAAAAGTACTCAATAACTTGATTAAAACAAATATTTTTCTTAATGTTTTTCATGGTTGATTATAAAATGATGCACCTTTGCATGCTCGATTTTTATTAATTTGAGTAGTTTTGACTCTGAATCTTTTCTAGATAATTCGTCTTGTGTCGATCATTACATCCAACATGTTAACTAAATATCTCAACTTTTTCTAACTTTAATTTCCGTTTAACTTATTTCAATTCGATATTCAGTTTCCACTGTCTTTCTACATTTCACTGTAGTGGAGTTATGTTTACAACAATTGTATATTTTCTCGTAGTACATGTGCTGTCTTCATATTTTCGCCCCCCCCAGTGGCACAGCGGTATGTCTGCGGACTTACAACGCTAGAATCCGGGTTTCGATACCCGTGGTGGGCAGAGCACAGATAGCCCAAACAAACATCATATTTTCATCCGTCACCATCACACCTTTCATATCTGCTACTGTCGACTAAATCCTATGTTTTTTGTGAACGAATAGTAAGTGATGACGTTGTAATACAACCCACTGTATTATTTTGTCACAGCTAAAGCCAATTTTACCGCCTTCAGCTTATAGCTATCATTTGTAAGGAATCACCCCCATGTATATGTTCATTCTCTGCCTCGCGGTCGCTCAGCGGTAAATTTGATGGCGGCTTATATCGCTAAAATTGAAGGTAAGATCCCCCCCCCCGGTGAGCACAGCACAGATAGCTCATTGTGTAACTTTGTGCTTAATAATAACGAAAATAAACAAGTATACGTGCTAATTCAATAATTAAAAACTACATGTTTAGTAGCATTTCATGAAACGTGAATATCAAGAAGTACTGTATTTTTACCAATATCTCGTACTGCGAATGTCCCAATGTCTTTCGAAATTAATTGATTCCATTTTCGAGTATTCACACATATTTTACAACCTTTGCGCAAAGCTACATAAAAATGGAGGGAATGTAACTTTTTAACAGCGCCCACCGCCAATTCCTGGGCCACTTTTGTCTGCCTGAAAAATAGGATTTGACTGTTACTCATATAGTACACCCCGAGTCAAATTCACGGTCCTAACACGCAAATAACTGAATCACGCCCACTTTGTGTTTATATTATTTGTAAAACCACACTTACAGCTCCTATGTAGTAAATAATTAACATCATATTTTTCATGTGTCTTTAATAATTCAAGGGTTTTCGTACTTATATAGTCTTACATACTTATTCTATATCAAAATGAGTTTTTGTTTTAACAATTAACATAATTTCTTGCTATATTTCCGAAAAAAAAACACTCTATATAATTGCCATTTTTCATTAATGTTCAATATAGTTACCACCTATCATTAGTGTTTAATATAATTACCAACTTTCATTAGTGTTCAAGAGCGCACGTTCGTATATATATTTTTGGTATTTGGCAGTATATTTACTAAGGCAATTCTTAAAATACAAAACATATACCAGTGAATTTCTGAGTACAACATAGCTGTACAATGATTTTACTTATGTATTGAAAAGCATGCCTCACATACTTTGTGCATGGTTAAAGCAACTCAAAACAAGCGATTATTGAATATTTAAGAATGTAGCTATATACCCTCGTACACATAGATACAGTAGCAGATGTACCAATCACGTGACTTTGTCGATTTCAGAACAGCACAAAGAAGCTTTGTGGTGCATCGGGTTTCCTAGCAACAAGAGTTATTACTTATTCATCTGCAAACAGACAAGATGGAAAGGATTTTGACGCAGATGCGAAGAAAAAACGAAACAAAATACAAACAACCAACCTGTTGTGCCTTAAACAGGTCTTCTAACCTCAAAACATAACCCTATAGCGGTATAAGAAGTCTTCTAACTTCAAAACGTAACCCTATAGTGGTATAAGAATTCTTCTAACCTCAAAACATAACCCTATAGTGGTATAAGAAGTCTTCTAACTTCAAAAGGTAACCCTATAGTGGTATAAGAAGTCTTCTAACCTCAAAACGTAACCTTATAGTGGTATAATAAGTCTTCTAACCCCAAAACATAACCCTATAGTGGTATAAGAAGTCTTCTAACGCCAAAACGTAACCCTATAGAGGTATAAGAAATCTTGTAACCGCAAAACCTAACCCTATAGTAGTATAAGAAGTCTTCTAACCTCAAAACTCAACCCTATATTGGTATATTCTAAAAACTGAACGCTGTAAAGATCAAAGTGGACTACGGAGTGTGTTTTTTGCCATCTTAGTGTAACAAACTTTCCGCCTGTCACTCTAGATAACAGTGAACATCTAGCAAAGTTTTGCCAACACAGTCGTGCCGGCATGAAACCATATTAGCGAAATGTTGGCTTAAATAAACTATTCTACAAAAAAAAAAAAACTAAAACGTTTTGTTTGAATTTTCCTGATTGTTAGTGCTGTGTGATAAAGAACTTATACGACATTATACTATTTTTCACCCAGGAAATACAAAATTTATAATCAGGGCGAAGCCAGATTTACAGTCTAATATCTTACAATGGTTTGAAATTCAGTGAATCGAATAAGTTGTTTTAAAGCCATGAATGTTATTTTTACACCGCCATCTAGTTTTATCGATTCAGGTTTTATTTATGCCGGATACTGTACATCATGGGAGCCATAGGAATGAAATTTGGAGTGGATAAATATCGTGAGTATAAGTTCTTATACCACTATAGGGATTATGTTTTGAGGTTAGAAAACTTCTTATAGCACTATAGGGTTGGGTTTTGATGTTAGAAGGCTTCTTATACCACTCTAGGGTTACGTTTTGAGATTAGAAGACTTCTTATATCACTATAGGGTTACGTTTTGAAGTTAGAAGACTTCTTATACCACTATAGGGTTACGTTTTGAGATTAGAAGACTTCTTATATCACTATAGGGTTACGTTTTGAGGTTAGAAGACTTCTTATACCACTATAGGGTTACGTTTTGGGGCTAGAAGACTTCTTATATCAATATAGGGTTAAGTTTTGAGGTTAGAAGACTTCTTATACCACTATAG
>NW_013666578.1:0-3689 GCF_000517525.1 Limulus polyphemus | reverse complement strand
GGGACGGAGCATGTTTGGTTGGGTACGGGGAGTTCGTAACCCACTTTCTTATATATATATATATATATACTATTTGGGGAAAGAGTTCCATTGTTTCGTCGCCATTTTAATTCCGGATCAAGGTCATTGTATTAGTGAAATGCAATATGGAACCTCTTTCAAGCTTTATTCTGAATTATCTCACGTTACTCTTTTGTTTAACACCCTCTTGCGGTAACTCATTTCTGCTGTAGATTAAAATCCGTAACGAATCAAAGACAAAGTTTCGGTGATGGTTGCTCAGACTCATTTCTCCTTTAAAAACAAAACAAAATAAACACTGTGTGCAAAATGAAGCAATTACAAAAATGTTAGCCATTTAGCAGTCACACTCACGCATGCAATAAATAAATAAAAACAGGAACTGAAACACATAAGTATTCTTCGTGGTATGTCTGTCAAAAACACATTTCATCTTCTTTGGACCATAAAATGACCATTTTACGCCTCTTTTATTTTCCATATGATGCTCGAGTTAAACTCCCTTAGGCTGGAGACCTGCAAGACCGTGCAAGTACGTAAGATAAAATGACAATGTGACATATAACTTTGACTTCTCGACTAGACGAGCGGTAATTTGACAGGGATTTTCTTTCCGCACCGTCTAAGCCTACACGTAATTCCATGGACATCTGAAAAATAACCTCATTATTTATGCACTTTCATACCGCTATGACCTGTCTCCACAAGCTAGTGTTAGAGTAATTTGAAAAAGTAAGAGTAAGTCTATACTCATATGTTAATAGCGGGTAAAAAGCGACTGTTTTCGTAGAAGTTGGTGTTCCAATTAATCGATATATACTTATCGTGCTGGATCAAGGACTGCGAACTTCCTGTCAATATGGTATATGTATGTTTATGCGCTCATAAATTCATGCCGTTCTTCTTCTTTTATCAAGTATTTTCTACTAGTTTTAGAAGTGGTCATGTGACATGATGTTCCCAAATTTATTGCGTGATCCAAAGGAAACCCTTAAAAATTCGGTTTTATGGCAAGCACGGCAAAGACAGTAATGTAAATTTATTACTTGCATAAAGTGGAACGCTAAGCGAACGTCACTGTATGCAAACCATATAGATGTTGAAAATTGGTGATTTATTTATGCTGATCTCAGGTTTATGTATATTCTTCTGAAAAGAATTGGCAAACCTAAGAGTAATGCTCGAATAGCCTGAGAAAAAGAGACAAAGCAGGCCTTGTTTTGACTAAACGACTTCCACTCTTAAAATGAAAAAAATAAGTTATATGTGACTCAGAGTGATTGGCTGATTGAAGGTCATAAGAAACATTTTGTGAAAAGTACATATTAAGGTAGCGATCTTACCTTGAAACTACATAAACTTAGTGAAGGTTTGTTTGTTTGTTTTGAATTTTCGCGCAAAGCTACACGAGGGCTATTTGTGCTAGCCGTCCCTAATTTAGCAGTGAAAGACTAGAGGGAAGGCAGCTAGTCATCACCACCCACCACCAACTCTTGGGCTACTCTTTTACCAACGAACTTAGTGAAGGATAAAATATAAAAGGGAACTTGTTTTACTGAAGATTATTTGGCTTATATAACATTTTACCCTTTTAATTGGTTATGTCATTGTGAAAATCCATCGTTAACACTCACGATAAATGTCAACTTTTCACTTGGTCGTGTGTTTAAGAGTTATGACAATAAATAAGAGTTGATATTAACGTGATTATAACATATGTGATAAACACCAACTTTTCAAACTTTTCACTTGATCGTGTATTTAGGAGTTATGATAACAAATAAGAGTTGATATTAGTGTGATTATAACATGTGTGATAAACACCAACTTTTCAAACTTTTCACTTGATCGTGTATTTAGGAGTTATGATAACAAATAAGAGTTGATATTAGTGTGATTATAACATGTGTGATAAACACCAACTTTTCAAACTTTTCACTTGATCGTGTATTTAGGAGTTATGATAATAAATAATAGTTGATATTAGTGTGATTATAACATATGTGATAAACACCAACTTTTCAAACTTTTCACTTGATCGTGTATTTAGGAGTTAGGATAATAAATAAGAGTTGATATTAGTGTAATTATAACATGTGTGATAAACACCAACTTTTCACGGAAATTAAGATAATATGTGAGATACGAGCTAGTGACACTATGATTATAAAAGTTGTGATAAAAAATTTTCATTCAACGTTGTATTTAAAGAAGATAAGAAAAATACATTTTAAAAGCAAAAGAAACTTATATATTCTATGTTCCTAAAAACCAATTTTATCCGCGAAGTCACGCTTCTCTTTTTCTCAGTGCAATGAAAAAATATTTTCAAGCATCGTTAGAAAATCATAAGATTAATTTTTTTCCTTTGAAAATAGACTTGTACCGCGCATTTATACACAGCTGATTGTAAAAATGGTGTTTTATTTTTGGCAGCATATTGTATTGATAATCCGGTTCGGGCATATAAAAAGTGAAATTACTGTTATGGTGTTTTAATTTTGACAGCGTATTGTATTGATAATCCGGTTCAGGCATATAAAAAGTGTAATTAGTGTTATGATGTTTTAATTTTGACAGCGTATTGTATTGATAATCCGGTTCGGGCATATAAAAAGTGAAATTACTGTTAGTAAACAGCGTATTGTATTGATAATCCGGTTCAGGCATATAAAAAGTGTAATTAGTGTTATGATGTAATTAGTGTTTTGTAACAATTTCAAAAGCTGGTTCTCAAGATACTTTATTCCAAATCATGACGGGATGTAATAACATACCACAATTATGCACACGTTCACAATTATTTATTTTTCCTTTTTACATTCAGAGTCATGTATTAGAATATTTAAAACCAATGTGTAATAATATGTTTTTAGGTGCTCTCGGAGCACCTGTATATGCGTTAAATAAAATTTTAAAAACTCTAACTTTAAAATGGTAAAGCGATAATCCCCTCCCAGTAATAAAAAAAACCTGCAAAAGATAGTTTATAAATAACAATTTATATTAAACAACTGCGAATCCAATGATTTATGGTTCTTGTCTCGTTGTCGCAAATATTGTGTTCCGAACTTCTGTCTTGTGGTGAATGTATTATAAAAGTAAGGTGAGGTACAAATCTTATAATTCGGTCATAGTTGGCGATGGCCGCTGTTGACTAGGTGCGCAAAATAATGGTTTTTTTGCACAAAAAATTAAGCAAGCAAGAAAATAAAATACAATGAAACCTGCAAGGCTGTCAGAAGAATAATTTTTTTGTAGAATTTCGAGCAAAAATAACCGTCTCTAACTTTGAAGTGACAGACTAGAGTGTATTTGTGTGTATTTTCTTATAGCAAAGCAACATCAGGCTATCTGCTACGTCCACCAAGGGGAATCGAACCCCTGATTTTAGCGTTGTAAATCCGAAGACTTACCGCTGTCCCGGCGGGGGACGAGAGGTTAGAAAATAATCAGTTGGTTAGCCATGTCAACTCTTGGTTTGTTTGTTTTTCAATTTCACGCAAAGCTACACGAGGACTATCTGCGCTAGCCGTCCCTAATTTAGCAGTGTAAGACTAGAGGGAAGGCAGCTAGTCGTCACCACCCACCGCCATCTCTTGGGCTACTCTTTTATCAACGAATAGTGGGATTGACAGTCACATTATAACGCTCCCACGGCTGAAAGA
>NW_013666577.1:367269-379482 GCF_000517525.1 Limulus polyphemus | reverse complement strand
AGATGTAATTAAATGTTTTGAGAAAAAAAAATTGTTAGAAAATAAAATTTCAGCAGTTAAAACTATAGATATAGTTAATTTAACTAAGGTATGTGTCACGAATCAATTTTTTCAAGTTAACAATAATTTCTATAAAATTAAGGATTAGCTATGGGATCACCACTCTCACCATTATTATGTGATTCATATATGGATGTGTTTGAAACTAAAGCCATAAATAATGCAAAATGTAAACCTGATATTTGGATATGGTATGTAGATGACTATTTGAACAGCATTGAACCATCCATACAATTTACGTTTGAAATCGAGAAAAAATAATAGTTTGTCTTTTCTAGATAATTTAGAAATATCAGTTTACCGGAAATCTTTTTCTGTTCTTATGGCCCCACACCAGGAATCATGTCATGCTAGGTCACAAAAATGTCTACGTTTTATAGTTATGTTAACAGAGCTTTGAAGATAGTGTTGCGTCATCGAGATCACGTGACAATTCTCACGCTCTCTTGTTTCTAGAATTATCATGTACTTTCGGGAATGCTCTAGTAATTGCTCGATGTAGGGTGGGCTGGTATATATAAAGGAGGGGAATGTGAGGTGGGTAGATAGATGAGGTGGGTAGATAGATAGTGAGTAATTGATCTGCGGTCAGAGTATTATTGACGTTCGTTGCTATAGCGTTTGTTTAGCGCGATTGTTGAGTGTATCGGTTAAGTTATATTCGGAAAGAATAAACCAGTTTTATTAAGTAAAGGCTTGTGTCGCGTAAGTTTCGTCGGTACGAAGTTATTCCCCTCTTTTATATACCAGCCTACCCTATATCTAGTAAGAACTAGAACATTCGCCAAAGTACATGATAGTTCTAGAAACGTTGCGTCACAGTAGTCATGTGACTCGATGACGCAACAATATCAATCTACTCTGTATCTGATTTAGAACATCGCTGTGTAATCGGTGAGAATATATTTGAAATGTACTAAGCAGTTATGATACTACTGCTATGTTTAAGTAGATTCGTTTCTGTATGTAAGTCAAAACAACGGTGCTTGTTGCTGTATCTCCCTGTACAGACAGACTATAATTTTCTTCTTGGATGGTGCTATAGCATTTCTGTAGAATTTAATAGTTAAAAAGAAATATGATAATACTTACAATACTCAAGCAATAAAGCAGGTTATCCATGTAACGAAGTATTTATTGAAAAATAAAAATAAGTAAATGACTTTAGTAAATTATTGATTCAATTATATGTTGTAATTTATTTGCAGTTTGCCAAAAAAAAAGACATCAATACAAAGACTACTTTCCTCCTATTCTAGCACACCTGACAATGTTGCTCCAGATCCAACTACCTTAAGTACAACATCTGCAGAGAGTAATGTTATATGTCATATACTTCTAGGTCATAGTTACCCTGAAAGTAATAGCCCTGCAACAATAAAAAAATAGACAAAAAAAGACATCAATACAAAGACTACTTTCCTCCTATTCTAGCACACCTGACAATGTTGCTCCAGATCCAACTACCTTAAGTACAACATCTGCAGAGAGTAATGTTATATGTCATATACTTCTAGGTCATAGTTACCCTGAAAGTAATAGCCCTGCAACAATGAAAAATAGACAAAAAAAAGTTGATCATTTGAACACAGCAAGGAAAAAGAAAAATTTTTCACAACAAAAGAACAAGTGTTTAAAATTAACTGTTTCATAAAAGGTGATTATGTAAGCATTAAAAAAGAAAACTTAAATCCCACCAATGGTTTTAATATGTTGAACAGAACCTTTTATGTTATCCTTTTAGAAACCTTTAAAAGGATATTGTTACGTCTCCGTGTGTTAATTAATTTTCCGTGTAATGTGTGTGTAGATAGTGAGTAATTGAACTGCAGTCACACGGTATTGTTGAAGTTAACGTTCGTTCGTTACAGTGTTGTTTTAGCGCGAGTATTGAGATTAAGTGTATCGCAGAGTTATATTCGGAAAGAATAAACCAGTTTTATTAAGTAAAGACTTGTGTCGTTAAAGTTTCGTTGGAACGAAGTTACGAAAAAAATCAATTAACAAACGGAGACGTAACAATATGGATAGTTAATTTCATATACCTTAACAATTTTCAGTTGATTAGTTTCTTGACAGTATTATAGGCCTATGTGTGATATCAATTTATTTAGTTTTATCTAGTTTTAACAAACTTTAGCCAGGATTGTTTTGGTTTTGAATTTCGTGCAAAGTTACACGGGGCTATATGCGCTAGTCGTCCCTAATTTAGCAGTGTAAGACTAGAGGGAAGACAGCTAGTCATCACCACCCACTGCCAACTTTTGGGCTACTCTTTTACCAACATATAGTGGGATTGACCATCACTTTATAATGCCCCCACGGCTAAAAGGGCGAGCATGTTTGGCGGGATGGAGATTTGAACCCGTGACCTGCAGATTGCGAGTCGAGCATCCTAACCACCTGGCCATGCAGGGCCATTTATCCAGGAAAAAGACTTCAATAATTTCAAAAAAAAAATAATGCAGTAATGAATTCAAACAAAACTATACAGCTGAACGTCAACAAAAGTTTTTTCAGAATGAAAATTTAACCCAATTTTCAACAGTCTAAACATATATTTGAATATTAGAACAGCGTGTTCCCAAATCATAATGATAATATACCTTTTGTTGAAGCTTATAAAATGAAAATACAATGGGCAAAGCATTATCTTTCAGACGAACATTTTGACCTGTTCAATCAAAACAATTTTTCTAAATGTTCAGAGCATAACCTGCATGTTTTGGCTGGATTCCACTTGTCTTTCCGAATATTTACAATCTATTTTTTGAACAGTTCGGTTTGTCTCCATGGAAAGTTGTACGAAGTTTGAAAATGCATTAAGACAATAGACAACTACAATATCATAGTAAAACTGAACGAAAACTACGAGCTTAGAAACGAAAATTATATGTGCTCAAAAGTCAAAGTTAGCCTCGAGTAAGTAACGCTACTGGTGCCATTTAGCCTTAGGGCGTTAGGCTAAAATTACATGTAACTGTAATAATCTAATATGTTGGAAGTGGCAAGTCAATTTATATTAATTTATTTACCGGTAAGGGGTGGGATTACGAGTGAAACAACACAGGACCGTCTCTTGCTCCATTGTTACAATTTTATACCACCTCATTGACATTTTTACATTAGATACAAACTACAGCTTGAAAACTCTACAGTCTACACACTAGGTAATGTACTGTTTTCAAGGGGGCATACACTTAATTCAAAAGAGTGGGATTCCAGTGTTCTGGGCGGTATATAAACACATAGGGTGTCTAAGAATTTTGGAAACACTTTAGAAAAATCATACGGAAGAAACCGTTTAACATAGTGACACACGGTTTGTTGCACTTACGAGAATAGTTTAAAGTTTTTTTTACAGCATGTACATACGTGAGAGACAATCCCAAAGTGAACGTTTGAGCAGTAATCACTCGTAACACTGTCATTGGTCTGTTCTACTTTGTAGAGGCACGGGAAACACGTACCTCTACTTGCTGCAGAATTTTACTTTGCTACAACTGAAAAGATTGCAGTGTAAAGTTTTATTCCAGCAGTACGATTCTCCCGCACACTATTAAAAAAACTAAGGTTCAATTGCGTCATCGTGTCCAAGAAGCCTTCATAAAGATATCTCCTGCAGTTGTGCAAAACATCTGGTAGGCGATTGGTTATTGACTGGACACTTTGCACATAACTTGTGGTCACATATTGAACAATGATTTTCTAAAAGTATTGTTGTTGTTTATTATTAAGCACAAAGGATTGTTTGTGCTCTGCCAACCACGGGTATCGAAACCCGGTTTCTAGCAGTATAAGTCCGCAGACATACCGTTGTGCCACTGGGGGGGGGGGGGGGGACTAGAAGTGTTCCCAAAATTTTGGACACCCTGTTATATATGCATTTATTGTTAACAAATCAAGTTTGTGTTTGTTTTGTGTAATACACCGAACTACACAATAGGCTATCTGTGCAATTTCCACCGTAGGTTTCAAAGCCTGGTTTGTAGTGTTATAAGCCCTCAGATTATAAACTGGAAATTGTGATCAATATTCAGAGATAATATTAAGTTAATAATAACAGTTTAATTGCACAAATAAAATTGTAATGTTATTTAAATGCTATTGTAGAAATTAATTAAATTATATTAAGCACCTTAATTTGTTTCATCGGATATAACAGCATTTAAAGTGGTATAATAACATTTAAGGCAGACTCGTATTATGGTTCATTATTATCTTAACTGAAATAATAACATTTAAACCACTTCTTCATTACCTAGATAATTAGACGACAAAGAGTAGATCACTAAAATTGTATTAGTTATATAGTTTACGTAATTTGTATGTAACATATTAATGAACACTAGTGAAGGGGAAAAGCATAACATTTTAATTTTATTACAATGTCCTTCGTATTTCAGTCGAGAGGTGAAAATGGTTGTGCTAACAATGAACGGAGAGAAAACGTGCCTTCGCAATTCAGCTGAGAGTTTAGAGGTTATTCTTTCGGATTTCAAACGTCACGCAGACACACATGATAATCTGATAAACCTACAACCTGGCATGAAGATGGGTGGTCACCACACGACCACATCCGCCAGGAAACAACAGTGTGTTTGAAATGGCAGCTGTAGAGGAGAAAATGAAATGCGTGCTGCTGTATGTTATGCATGTAGGATTTGAGATTAGAAAGCTTCATAACAGATAACTTCTCTAAGAACATTATAAGATCATTTTCACCACATTTATATAATAATGATGTTGTGACATTATCCAAGTGGTTGAATGATTTACACCTTGTAGTCTATAGAATTCCAATGGGACATTGTAATTCGTCTGATAGACTTTATCAAGACCTAGCCCCCATTTTTGTAAAACTTCCCATTTGTTTGTGCTTGCAAAATAAACTGATAATATAATGTGTCAGATGATTGCTGGAATCCTAGAAATGTATTGATGTGGTCGTATCATCACCAATCTGTAAAACAATAAGAAAGAGCTAGAACCTCTCTGACCTTTAAAGGAGCATTATGTTGGTCACCTGTCTGTCAGGGGCGTAGTTATAAAAAGTTTGGTTTCTTTGAACAGTTGTTTTTTAAAGATATCCGTTATCAGAACCTATAAATGTCAGATGATTGCTGGAATCCTAGAAATGTATTGATGTGGTCGTATCATCACCCATCTGTAAAACAATAAGAAAGAGCTAGAACCTCTCTGACCTCTAAAGGAGCATTATGTTGGTCACCTGTCTGTCAGGGGCGTAGTTATAAAAAGTATGATTTCTTTGAACAGTTGTTTTTTAAAGATATCCGTTATCAGAACCTATAAATGGGGGCACTTTAAAGGAAATCTGTTTTCCACTAGGCAAACTGTAAGTTCCAACTGTTGGAGACTAATGTAAAGAATAGATGATTTAACAAGCGTATAAGGCTCAACAGACGTTAGACGATTTTTCAAGTGACCGATTCCTTTAATAGTGGTCAGGTTTCAACATATCAAATTGCACTATGCAAAAGTATTATAAAAAATCTGGCACATGGTATGCAACAACCAATTTAAAAAATCGTTTATCATCTATGCAAACAGAAAGCACAGCTACAGTGTTTTTTTTAAAGCAAACTTTGAACATATAATGATTAGAATTGTCCGCTGTAACTGATGACTCGGGTTTCACACTTTCCTATACGTGTCCTAGTGTTTAGAGTATTGAACTGGAAATCTAAGGATCTCGGAAATTGAATCAAAGGGCTATCAAACCCTCTTCCAGCTGGGATGTATTATAAGAGTGACAGTCAATCTGCTGTTTGGTTAAAAGTAGCCGGTTCAGGCGGCGGTGCTGCCGACTGATTACAAAGGAAAGCAATGTCTTACCTTAAGCCACACATCTTGGAAAACTTCGTTTGAACGTTGAAACTAAACAAACGTACAAAAGTCCATTGGAGTTGATTTGGGAAAGTTGACAAATATTGTGATCGAATGGGGATGCTGTGATTCCAGTTCCTTCAGCCAATGGTTTTGAGGTGTGGCTGGAAGCTCGTGAACTCTTGGCTTCTGAGTCTTCGTTATCATTGTTTATTGTCTTGTTAATAATACCAAAGATATGCCCAATATCATCGTTATTGCTTTTTGAGTAACGGGGTTCTCTTTGTAACTATATTCATTTTTCGGATGAGGGTGTTGCTTTGGATTGGCTTGAGGTGTGGTTTCAAAACCTCATACTGTCGCGAATGCTCTACTTTGCTAGTTTGTTTTTCTGCATCCATGGAAAACATTGAAGGCTCCCTTATTCAAAATGCCATGAATTTTATTGGTTCTGTAGTGTTTACCACTCTCTCCCTGTGTGTATCCTCCGTCGCAAACGACTGTGATATATTACTCTAGCTGTAAAAAAACTTGGCCGCACTGCACTGCAAATGGTCGACATTTCGCTTTGAACCAAATATATGAGTGATAAAAGGTCGATCACCCATGGTGCTACGGCTCGCATCTGGAGCACCACGCCACTGCATTAGTATGTGCAATGATGCATGTCATTCTTTTAAAGGTTAAGTAATCTTCTGTTTACCCAAAAACAACGCATTTCTTATGTATGTGTGTGTGTGTGTTTAGATAGATAGATAGATTGTAGACTGTTATCTTCTCTAAAATGTACCCCAATGAGACAGCGGTTAGCCTGCAGACTTACAACGCTAAAATCCGGCTTTGTTCTAAAACAAACGCACAAACAAACAATTTTCTAAAAGAAATATATATCAAACTGTTTTTAATGATATAAAATTCTGTTGCACTATTGTTTTGATTTGTTTGTATGTTTGTTTTGAAGTTAAGCACAAAGTTACACAATGGGCTAGCTGTGCTCTACCCACCACGGGTATTCAGTTTGATAATGTAAAAATAGTCGAAAATATTTTTTATTACTGCAAAATGTTAGCTATTTAAACGAAGGTTGAGTGCATTATCATTTTTCTATAGGTTGTGGTTACTTTGTTAACACAAGCTATGTTCAAAATATGCAACTCTTCGCCAGTACAAATATACAATTTTATGTTGACAGGTTTTGTTTTTGTTTTATTTAAAAAGAGAAAAACTACAAAATTTAGAACGTGCCTATAGTTTTGAACTTTTAATATGTATAATAAACATTGCATCATAGATGAATAAAGTGTAATAAAGTCCAGGAATTTAAATTTAACCACCGTTTTTTGGGGGTCACGTTAAAAACACATTATATATGAACCATAAACCTGTTATTGGAGGCTGTATCCTCCTTTGTTAACATTAAGGTTCACAAAAAGGATTCATTATTGGGGTTGCATTTCTCAAACTTTTCTGAATCCTGGGATTTCGGCATTTTAGCAGCTCAAGTCCTGGTATTGCAAATCTTATGTATTTATTTTCTAATTTATCCTAATCAAAAGTAACAATATGTATTCCTTATCTAACTCAAAAGATGAAAATAATAACGCGACCATGGGATACTGGTAAAATGTTAAGCATTTACACGAGTAACTTTGTAGTTAAATGCAAAGCTACATAATGGGCTATCTGGGCACTGCCCACCACGTTTATCGGAACCCGGTTTTTAGCGATGAAAGTCAGCAGACATACCGCTGTGCCACTGGGGGGGGGGGGCATAGAGTAAGACAACATTTTTAATAACAAAGCACAGATAGCCCATTGTGTAGCTTTGTGCTTAACTTCTAACAAACAAAATCTTACCCTATGAACGCTTGAATCGGACCCCTTTGGTATGTGCTTCTGACTGTGTCATCATCATCCAGCAAGAAGGGTTGTTCAGTATACATAGAGTAACCAACTAAACTTGAGTGCAATAGGTTTTTATTAGTTTTTGATGAAGTTTAATCAAGAAATCGCGTTGGTTAAAATACGAACAGATCCTGCTACAATTGCAGAAAACAATTTTTCGAAGCTTGAATTAAATAAAGAAAAAAAAAACACATTCAGTGAATTACTTTATAGATCTGTCTGAAATTGAAGGCTTATACTGTAGTTTAGTGTGTCGACTATGTGTCACAAAAATATTTGGGAAATTTCACAACCTGAAAATGATAGAAATACTAAATCAATTTAGACGAATTTTTTAAACCAAAACTAGATATTGTGTAATAAGTTTATCTGAAGTTTCACCAGTGTGAGAAGAAGAAAAAATCAGGGCATGTCAGTGACACCTCTCCGTTCTCGAAAGGACTAATTAATACAATTTCGAAAATCCCAAGATTCTCTTCTATAAACCCCGGGATTTAGAGAGTCCTATTAGTACACGAATAGTGGGATTGACCGTCACATTATAACGCCCGCACGGCTGAAAGGGCGAGCATGTTTGGTGTGACGGAGATTCGAACCCGCAGATTGCGAGTCGAGCGCCCTAACTACCTGGCCATGCCGGACCCAGAAATCATAAATAAAAACTAAACTATCTAATGAACGTTTCGAAATGTACGCATTTCATCTTCAGCAAACTCCTACAGTAAATACAAAACTATTAATTACAAATAATAACACGAATGTTGATTAGAAACGTATGTGCTTCAATAAGCACTTCTAAAGGCAATGTTGAGACTCAAATGTAGATGAATTGTAAAACAAAAACAGTAAATGAAATTCGATATAGGCCCACAATAAATAAATTAGTAAATGTATTCATATAGCTGACGGAAAGAATTAAAACAAGCTTAACTGAACAGAAGTTGAGTTATTATGTAGGAAGTTCCAACTGTGTGTTGTACGTAGTAAAGCTTTCTAATCCGTTGATGAGATTTTGTATCCTGCATACCTTTCCTATCCGCGCACACAGTCAAACTACCGGATAGTTTAAAGAAAAGCATCATTTCTTTATTTGCACATTTGTTTTTTTTTGTGTACAAAATACTTTTCAAAAATTTTGTTTAAACTTTCGCGGCTGTGTTTGTTCTGGCCAATAACATTGCCGTCAATGGTACATATGCTTTGACCTTGGTTAACTTCATTGCTTTTCCTAAGGATTTTTTTTTTTTTTGAACTGCACAATTAAATCTTAACTTAATCATTTTTTAATACAGGACGCCTTATTTCTTCTCATATATACAGGACTAATAACAAATGATTTAAAATAATGAAGAATATTCTAGTAAATACATTCATTTATCAACTGTAGAATGAAATTTTATTATCTTAAATATGTTTTGTAATACTTATCCACCTGAACTTACCTATATAGGTGAATTTTCAACTGTATAAATATTTTTACAGGTGTAAAATTTGTGATCAACTCTCTCTGGATCAATCATCGAGATTTAGGTCTTCTGACGACCTGGGATGGTCAAGTTCTTAATAGACCTCTTCCTCCCTCCTGTACTATTGTTATTTATATTCCATATTTTGGGAGTTATTGAGTAAGCTGGTTTGGTTGTTAATCTATTTCTATTTACAACTTTCCTTTTCAGGGTTATGTTCATATTATGTTATCTGGTTATGTGTGATTTTGGACTTGTGTATGTGTGATTAAATGCACATTACGAAATCTCCTAGTTGACTTTCCCGCTAATATCGATATTAGGACAAGGTTTATTTTGTTGTTAAACGCAAAGCTATACATTGGTCTATCTGTTCTTTGTCCGCCACGGGTATGAAACCCCGATTTTTAGCGTTATAAGCCTGCAGGTTTACCACTGAGCTTTAACAATTTTCAACAGTTCAAGAGAAGTAAATCATCAAGTGACCATAATAATTAGAAACCAAAATAACAGAAACTTAAGACACTGGTGTGTGGTTTATAAGTCTAAAACGTATGTTATACAACATGAAAAACTAAAATAAAAAAAATAAAAACCTATAAAATAATAATCATAACTTAAAAGTCTGACGTAATAATGGCTTCCGTGAAGTATGAATGTCCCCATTAACTAATTGTTTTGATAATTTGCTTCTTTCACGATATCAATTATATAATAACATCGACCAGAAGAGCTGATAATAAATTTTAAATGATAATTACAGTTAGTAATAAATAGTCTTAATTATGAGTGTAAGGCAAACTAGAAAACGTTTTTATGACCACTTTGCCCTATGTCAAATACTTTCATGATACAAGTTTTTGATTTTTATCTATCCCTAAAACTTCTTTATTAGTTTTCTTTCTGTACTAACACCACTTCTTCAATCATGAGGTTTTTGGGAATTAATTGTAGCAATTTCTCTTGTTGAAATAATATAAAGGTGAATATTAAAATATTTTGTACAGATACAAAAAATTAACATCTAATCTATCCCATGAAGCGTTTTCGGTCTATTTGTCTCTACGAAACGAAACTTTTCTTATGATCACCGTGAAACCTTCAGAGGGTTTTGAGTATGTCCCACAGATATTTCAAAACCTCTTACTTTGTACATTTTCCCATTTTTACGTGTTTGATAGCCATTTCAGTCTTTCCCTTGATACTGCCGGTGCATGACGCACATGCGTGTCGTTCCGTCATCCTCATAAAGCTAGTGAAATAAATGCCACGCCTAGTGTATTACTTGTGTTAGTTTAAGTGAAGCGCTCTTAGAATACACAGCTTTGTCAGTATTTTTTTTACTTTTTTAGTAGTTTTTTTCATGATTTATATAAATATTTTTTGCCAAAGTTTTGCCATTTTACTTTTTCAAAATGTGAAGATAGTGATTCTGTTGCAAATACGTTGGTATTATGTCTATTTAAAATATTATATGCAGTTGTTTGTAACAAGTGTTATTCTAGTGTGTATGCAGGAATTAATTCACTGTCTACATCTGTTTGGCTTTTCCTAGAAAAGATTAGCTGTCGTAAAATATAAACGAGGAGAAGGAAGGCTAGACAAATACTCCAGTAGATAATGTTCAATTTTTTAGACAACCTTCCTTACGGTAGTTGGAAATGTGATGAGTTGTCACAAGATTTATATACCTGATGGCTTATGTAAATAGTTTATTAAGTGACTGATAGATGCATGATTTCCTCGTATAAAGTATTATGTATTGCTAATGTTATTGGGTATTAAAATAATGAAGTGTGTAGATTCTTTGTTGTCATAACCATATACAGAAGTGACTTAGTTATGAAATATTAGTTTTAGTATCTACTACAGTACCTGAAGCTGACAATTACGGTGTTTGTGTTCCGTAAATAAGGTGTTGATACTCTGTTCTTTCTTAAATGTTACTTTCAATAACATTATTGGTTAGAATATTATATATCTAGTTTTATTATTTAATTTTCTATTATCACACTTTTATTATAGAGATTAATTTACGTTGTGTTAGCTTAGTATATGAATTTAGGACTAATCTAAATTTGCTAAGCTGGCCCTGCCTCGTGAGATAGTAACCGAAAATATCGTTAACAGCGAGAGTGCCCATCTGACGAAACAAGGCATTGTAATATTTCTGAGGAAGAACAGAATATTTGATTATATTTCTAGCTGTGCTCATTACCGGGTTGTTTGTTATATTTGATGCAAGTAGGTGTCTTATTCTGATCAGAAATTATATTATGTTTTACGATTTCCCATTGGTTTTGTGATGGATTAACTTATATTGACACACAGTGTTGTCTGATATCATATATATCTGTACAAAACTCTTAACATTTTAAGAAACCTTTTTAAAAATAAAAGACCAGTTTTTTTTTCTTCTTTTTCCTGTGGACATGCTCCTTGGTGTGACTAGAGCTATGTACTATGATTAAAAACTCGGTTTTTTTGTATTATTAAAAGTGTTATCTTGTTGCTGAGTGAAATACAGTGTACTTAATATTTAGATTTTAAAATTGATTATCTATAAATGAGAATACATCACGTTAGTTTGCATAATACATGTGCTTTACAGAAAACTTTTTATTTATTTGTGATATTTAGCATATGCGACCACTTAGAACATGATATCTATTCTTTCTTTCTTTTTTTTTTTGTGCTCCTGTTATCCGAAAGTATTCGGGCATAAAAGTGTCAGCAGTGTGAAATACATTCCAGTAAAGTGTTTGGGTTTGAACTTTTGTACGTGAGTCATTTGGGTAATAAGCAGACCCTTATTTCTACAGTTTGTTTAATTATCTTTTTTTTTTTTTTGTTTTAAAGCCTAGCGTCATGCCTGGACTTAGTTTGTTTGTTTGTTTTTTGAATTTCGCGCAAAGCTACACGAGGGCTATCTGCG
>NW_013666577.1:353221-366269 GCF_000517525.1 Limulus polyphemus | reverse complement strand
CCGTCACATTATAACGCCACGACGGCTGGAAGGGCGAGCATGTTTGGTGTGACGGGGATTCGAACCCGCGACCCTCAGATTGCGAGTCGAGCGCCCTAACCACCTGGCCATGCCGGGCCCCTGGACTTAGTATGGAGTTAAAATGTCACAATATCATTATAACTTTAAACAAAACTTTTATAGAAGTCTTTATCTGTATTTCTGTAGTTTATTGAATATGAAATGATGTTTTTTGGGTGTTAAAAAGAAAATAGATAATAAGAAATTATTGAAAATCTTTGCGTACCAAACTTATCCATTCTTTGCAAAACTTCTCGAATAGCTTAGATGCATTACAACCTCAAGCTATAATAATGTAGTGAAGTACAATAATCATTGATTCACTGACTGTCATGCCTGGCATGGCCAGGTGGTTGGGGAGCTCGACTCGCTATGTGCGAGTCGCGGGTTAGAATCCCCGTCCCACAAAACATGCTCGCCCTTTCAGCCGTGGGGGCGTTATAATGTCACTGTCAATCTCACTGTTCGTTGGTAAAAGACTAGCTCAAGAGTTGGCGGTGGATGGTGATCACTAGCTGCCTTCCCTCTAGTCTTTCACTGCTAAGTTAGGAACGGCTAGCGCAAATAGCCTTCGTGTAGCTTTGCGCGAACTTCCAAACAAACCAAACCATATCTTACCGCAACAGTCATGTATAAATAAATACACTGTTACCTCAGATCAACTACAGATGTATTATTAAATTGCAAAACATCATTTATACACTGTAAACTGATTTCAAGAAAAACTTGTTTTATATATGTTATATATATTAGAAGTTGTATGCATGTAAGCTGGTGGCGTGGGTCATAAATTTCATACTCCTGTTATGCAAATTGCCATATTTAATATTTAAGCACACTAAAAGTTTTACAGTGACAGTAGCCTAATGTTGGCTGGTTGAAGTAAAACTTCGTGTGCTGTTGTGATTTATATATCGATTAAAACTGACAACATCCACCTAATAAAATAATTAATGATTCGTGACCACTTAGGTTATTTTATATTATTATAGTAAAACGTTACGCTTGCATTTTGCATTCAGTGCTGTATGAAAATGATAATGGTGTTAATTATTACTCAAATAAAAGCATGATGTGTGTGCAATTTCTTCCTCTGTAACACTGCAATGTAAGAAAATAACGATTATCTAGTGTTTTCGTAACTGTTGCAGGAGAAATAAACCGGATAGGCAACATTGGTATACATGGGACAATATACCAGTTACTTACGCGCATGGTCTTCCACGTTTATACATAGACTACATAATGTTACACTGTAATGCGTATTTTTATTTTTGTTGCCTTTTTTAATTCCACACTTCGATGTACGAATGACGTTATTTATCAATTTTTTGTGTGTTACTAACCCTAAAGTGGAGTCCTTCTCCTATGCCTGCAGTTTATTGGCATGGCTATTACCAATTTCGGAAAATATTTATCTGTCGTAACAACAACAACAACAAAAAATGACATATACAAGGAAACTTTAGAGCTACACAGTGATCTTATGCACTTAAGTATGAAGTATCTGACAATAAGAGTCTGCATCAGTAAAGTGGCGTCTCTCCGTGATGTATAGGAATCGTCAGCTCAAGACATACATAGCCCGAGATTACTGAAAAGAAAAAGAAAGTCGGCGGGCCATATGGTAGTACTCATAGTTACAACTCGTAGACACGCGAAATTCAACTGTCAATTTTACCTGAGTAAAAATTTAATAGTAAAATAAATCTGAGAAACAGGCGTAACGAAGAATAAATAATCAGTATGTTGCCAGTCTGTATAAGCTGTTGAAGTTTGAGTCATTAAAAAAAAAGGAGAGAGGGGGAAGAGAAAGAAAGGGCAAGGGGGGTGGAATAGAAGAGGCCTATGTCTACTTGTTGAAGTATAAAAAATGAAAAATGCAAACGCACTTTTACCCCGCAACATATGAAAGCATCTGTATGTCTGCTGCTACCATGCGTACTTGTCAAAAACTGTTTCGTGCATCCGGATCACACGTGTTAACGTCCGTCCGAATGTTCGTCAAATTCAAAGTAAATAAAAGTACAAAAATTAAACTTGAACTAAACGTGAAAAGCATGTTTGGAGTGGGTGATTCAGTGTCAGTGTATTTCGGGTGATTCAACGTCAACGTATTTGCTAGAACGCCATTGGTTATAAAAATCCTTAATGTATTTATCGAAAACTATAACATTTCGTAACTTATATCTATAGCAAAAAGTATCTGAAATCTACTAACATTTTTGTTTTATCGAATTAATTTACATGTATAATGTTTGATCATTGCACAAAGATCAAACTATGTTTAATCTATACGTTCTTGTAATGATTTGGAATGAATTTCTTAGTATTCCATTTTATGGTTTTGAAGTTTGGTAAAGTAGGGGACTTTCAAAGAAAATTGTGCTATCATAAAAGGTATAACTATTTTTAAAACTCGCACAGTAATAAAAACCGGAAAAACAAGCAAACTAACGTTTTATGTTTTGAACAGAATTTACGGTTTATTTGAGTATCGTTTATAACTAATGAGACCTAACTTGCAAATATTTTGTATAAGCTGTAAAATCAACCTATTAATCCTCTTGTAAATTGTATGAATATAATTAGCAGAAATTCTAATTACCTTTCTTTGACAGCTAACACCGCCAACGTTTACGGATAATTTTTAAAGTGGAAAAAAAATTAGAAAAAGGAAATAATCACTGGAATTTATAAAATTTAGCAAGCTCTTATATATCGTATCGTTTGTACTAAATGAATTACGTATATGAGGTTTATAATATATTCTAGAGACGGCTTTTCTAAAGTCATTCTTAATATACTGGTGACCTGAGCAGGTCGAAAGTTTTTTGTTTTAAAATAAGTTTTTAATACCCATACCAGCCGTCTCTACTATATATTTACTTCAAGTGGGCTCTTCGACGTCACAAAATATAAATAACTATATATATCTATAAAACACCCACGCGATGTTTTGGTTTCTCTGTTTCGTGCGTATCATAAAAAGGAGCTAATCGAAAATAAAATATTCGGTTTAGTAGTTTTAAGTTTAACACTAACAATAACACACATAAAAGTTCGTTTGAAGACCAACTTGAACACACGTCCTATCATAAAAATTAATATTACTATTAGTTGTTATACAATAAGATCTGTACCTTTATTAACTACTAGTGTATATCAATTTTATAATAGTTTGAATTATGGAGTGTATAAGTGTTAACGGCAAACTAAAGTACATAAACATACAAAATATCTTGAAAACAACGGGTTGTTTTAAGTACTTTGAGTACAGCGATTTTCACAAAACTAAATACTTGGTAAGATAAATCACTTAAAATTGGCAACAGAAAAACTAACAATTTATTATCGCTGTCGAAATTTAATTATACATTTCATTTGTGATTAGGTCGCAGCAGTACGAACTGTCGTAATAACACAGGGCTCCCCCTCCCCCCGTGGCACAGCGGAATGTCTGCGTACTTACAACGTTAGAAACCGGGTTTCGATACCTATGGTGGGCAAATCACAGATAGCAAATTCAGTAGCTTTGTGCTTAACTTCAAACAAAAAAACTAGCTTTCACACGCATAGGCTGGTTTTCTATAAAGTGAACTAATGAAACCCATTTCCCTGTTGTTGTTTTTTTGTTGTTTTTTGTAGTAAAAATATTATGATTAGCCGTTCTAAAAGAAATGTGACAATGGATAACGTATGAGGAAAAACCTTTAGATTTATTTTTAAAAATATCTATAATCAAGTTCTGCATCTTAGCTAAGTGTTCGCAAGGTAAAAGAAACAGTGATGGTCTGTTGCAGTTGGTGCTATAACATTTACTTTGTATACGTCATTATCTGTGATTAATGTAGTAATACTTTCATCTTGAAGAATTCAAATACACGTCTATACAGCTTTCATACATTTTTGTCCTAAATATGTAACTGTTATATCATGGAAGGAAGGTTGTTTAAAGACGACTGTGTTTGTTTTCTATAATTTACAAGAGATGGCGACACTATAAGTGTTTGAGTCTGGTGAAGGTAATTTTATAAGTGTGTTATGTGATTTCGTTTTCTTAACGTTCTTAATAGTATCAAAAAATCACTTGTAATGACTATGCATTTTATAAAAATGTTTGTTATGCAATAACTTTTTGTTTATTATTGAGCACAAAGCTAAATAATGGGCTATTTGTGCTGTGCTCACAGCGAAGTTTTGTTTTGTTAGCGTAAAAGGTACGTGCGCTAAGACCACTATGGGAAATCGAACCCCAGATATAAACGTTATAAGCCTACAGCTTATCGTTGAGCCATTGGAGGACCAATGCAAGAAATAAAAACTCATGTGAATTTTAAAGCGTCTCGGAATTCATTGAAAATACGATAAAATTACCGAGTCTTGATTTTTCCCTCTTTTATGTGTTTGCTGATAAATAAATATCTCAGGTCCCGCGAAGTTCAAATCTTGATTTAAAACGCAATAGAAATACTCGCTTCACCTGATATACTCATCGGTTCAACTTTCTTATTTTACCACTTGGAAAAATGGAGCAAAGTTGAAATTTTAAAGTTAGTGGATTTGTCATTCTTTTCTGATTCATAACTTTTATATATTCTTGATTTAAAATATGTTTGTTCGACTTTGTTTTATATTTATATTTATTGTTTTAACTTGTTCTAACATAGCAGTTTGGAGACTGCTCATGAATTAACATATTCGATTCAAGCAGCCACTTTAACCTAAGTCTAATCTAACTTTGTCATTAAAATTAGTTTCTAAGCTAGTAAATACACAGTCATATCCCCATCTTTCATGGCATTGTGGTGGCACCTCGTCATTTGTGTCTCCGGGGGCTTTTGAAAAAAAAAAGTGTCATAGATAATAAGCAGAACTTATATATGATTATCCTGAGTATAATAGGGTTAAGATTCGATGCATCCAGGATATAGTATAAAAATAAAAGATGGTTTACATGACTTGGCCTTGCATGATATGACTCATGGATTGCAACTCTTCAAGGGCATTAATAGTGTTGTAAACTGGTAGAAAGGCTATTCATAAATATTATAGAAAAACAGGAAGTAGTACATAGATTACACAATAAAGAGAAATTTGTGTTAAAATATAATACACAATTTTCGTATACACTGTTGTGTTAGTTGAGCCTTTCAGGCTTATTTCTGTGCGCATATACATAGTATTATGAAATTACAGCTCTCACAGACGTTGCGTTAGTAGTTTTGTGATAGCAACCATAAATTAAAACTAAATAATAATTAAACAAAAAGCTAAAGTCTTAATTAAGTGTATCACTTCTCAGAGAACAATAAGGTGAGGAAAATGGTGATTTGTATTCGTTTTTAGACGATAGCACAAAACTAAGATTTGTTATCATTGTTGTAATTAGCAAAATAATTATCTATGTCTGAATATGATTCTTTTTCTTTACGAGAAATACAAAGTTTTGACAAGAAGTTTTGTAAATACAGCCACATCGATAAAGCTACAATTACTTTAACGTATTACGTGAGAGTTCATTTTAATTAAATAGTTTTACAGGTGTTCAGAGATGCTAATAATAATGAAACAAATTCAATATTTCTAAGTTTTATTCTGTTATAGAAATTTATTTGTAACACTAATCCGGCTTCAAAGTGGCAATACTTTGTCTATATATAGAATGGGTGTCAATAATGGCTTAAAATGTCCTTTGCATGAAAATGTCTACAAATACAGTAACAAATATAATACATCGCGTATGACATGTTGTATACGTATCACTTCATAATTTCCAAGATGGCGGCTATTAGTTTCTGTGGGCCTACAGTATTGAAAGTAATTATGGAAACACAATAATATACACGTAAGAGTCACAAACAATGAGCAGTTGTAACTGAATGATTGTTTTATAATTAGAACAATAGATTATTACACCAAATATAAATGGAAACAAATAATTTATAAAATGCACTAATTTTTTGTAGGGAGCTTTAAGCAGAGCAAAGCCTCTTGTTTTTATGCCACCATAAGTTTGTCAATGTATCATTGTGAAATGTTGTTCCAAATTTCCTGTATTATACCTCACAATTTAACCAAGTTATTTGGTTACCGTTTAATCTTATAAGTTTCTATGAAAAACCGAAACAGGCCTAGTAGTATTCATATCGGACGTTTTGCAGACTAAGCAACGGTTGCAAATGCCCGTCAACCCAAATGTCCTTTCAGCTATCGTATCAATACATTTTCTGTATGCTTGATATCACTTTTTTTTGCTGGAAGATAAATCCCTGTCAAATAGGTCTTGTTCCTAATGGAATGACATTATGGATAAGAATTTGACTGTACCCATCAGCAGTCAGGATGCCACCAATATTATATAAATCTTGAACACCACT
Organism: Limulus polyphemus; assembly: GCF_000517525.1. NCBI lineage: Eukaryota > Metazoa > Arthropoda > Merostomata > Xiphosura > Limulidae > Limulus > Limulus polyphemus. The sequence continues at coordinate 359,829 of NW_013666577.1, read as the reverse complement.
GGCTAAGATGCAGTCCACAACTGTATTGGTCCTCTAGCATGCTTCACTATAGATATTAACATTGACTGTGACACCGTTTTTTTCTCTGCTATCGAAAAAATATATCGTTGAATGTTGTAAAATAATCTGAATTTGACTTCATTTATAAAGAATACCCTTCTAACTTTTCTCATTCGTCGTTTAAAAGATTATAATCATTTTAGGATTTTGGTTTGGTTCTCTCTCCTAAGCAGTGGTTTTAAAGTAATTACACATCACTTGATTCCATTTTATGTTAATTTGTATCTTACTGTGGTGATGTGGCACTGGCTGATTGGTTAGATGAGCAGTCACAGTATAAAACGAAAATTGTACTTTGCAGCAGTTAATTTTCGTACAATAAAGGGAGAGCGATCTCATAATATTTGCATGTTACATCCATTTAATTTACTGTTTTCATAATTATTTGAATTTTACTCTTAAAAATCCTGTAGGTTTACGTTTTTATAACTAATATGTGTTTAATGTACTTTATAGTGAATTCATTGAAATTCGAAAAAAAACGTTGTTGGAGGTTTGTTGTAATAAACCAAAATTTGAAACAAGTAAATACAGAAATATTCAATGACTAGTAATGGTACTAAAAATTGTTACAAAGAAATGATCAACGAATTTGTAATAATAATTTTACTTGTTTGTTACATGATGCTATCTGTTGTGTCCACCGTGAGGGACTGAACCTTGAATTTTAGCGTTGTAAGTCTATAGACTTACCGCTGTCCCACCGCGGGACTAATAACTTAATATCCTAGTGTCTAATACAATAAAACGTTTAAATCATGATACGTACATGTTTGCATTGTCAAGATTCTTCGGAATTCTTGAAATGCGCATTTTGTCGTCCTCCGTACATAGAAATTTATTGTTCAGGACTACTTGTTTTGCTTCACGTTTTTAGCTTTAGAGCCTAATTCCCGTATTTAACGTGCTTTATTTTACTAACCTTTCATCACGTAAATGATCAAGAAATTTGTGTTTGATGGTACTTTTTTAAGGTGTTGTTTTATCAAAGACTAGTAGTTTCACCAATGGAGAATGTTAATGGTAATGGGGTCCTCCCATCCAATATATACAAGCAAGGTTTGGAATACAATATTATAGTAACTATCCGGATAAACAACAAGTGCACATTAACTTACGAATTTAATTTTGTGACGGTCACTACTTTGTGATATTGTATGTGTATTATTGCAATTGCATATAAACTGTTTCGTGTTTTGGTATGTGAATATAAATAGCGAACGACTAGTATATTTTAGTGCTTCGTAAGTAAACATCCATTCCAGTTTTCTTAATAATTTTATCATGTGTCATATGCATTATTGGCTTAATGTGTGTATTTAGAATTAACCAAAATCCAATGAGTTAGCTGAATCTCATGAGATATCATACATATGGATTATCCGAAAACGTTGTTAACAGCGAAAATGCCTAAACTGTTAATTAGTTTAGTCATTATAAGTTTAAGTTCTCCGGTGTATTGATTTATAAAATTAGCTTATTAAGCGTTTCTGGTTAGTTTGTTTGATGAGATTATCTTCATTAATCGATGTTATTATTAATTAGTTTTAGTTTTGATCTATATGATTAACTTACCTGTTATCAGAAGTTCATTCTACGTAATATTATTATTTCTACAGGACGAACAGAAGAAGGACATTACAGAAGTCCAATTTAATGGAATTGATGATGATTCCAAAAAGTTTGAGGAAAGCCATAAAGGTGGAGGAACTGATACAGTTACTACTATGGAACATCATCTTCCAGTTCCTTTGGAAACAGTTATTGATAATCGTCATGTTGTCCCGAACACGACAGAAAGTTCAATACAGGGTGAAGCTACCAACAGTGGGGGTGACGGAGATAATAAACCAGAAGAATTAAAGGTAAACTTCATGTAAGATAAGTATATTAGGCATGCATTAAATATTTAACTGCAAGTAACTTGATTACAAAGGTGTGTAACTTGGAAACGCAAAACCAGGGGTTGCCAACTTGTTTTTATCAGTTGTACTAATTATAGGTTCTGAATTTTGAAGAAGGTGCCACTTCCAAAAAATGATTCTAAATCAAATTCCATAGGGATTGGTTGTGGATCAAGCAAATTAAAAGACAAGTTAAATGAAATAACTGGTTAATAAGACATGTATTTCAATAACGTTTCATTCGCGTGCGTAAACACCAAATAAAGTCTGTTCTAATGTGCCACAACATGTGATATATTCTATATGACAGTAATACCGTAAATTTTTGCCTCGCGTACCATTTGCAGCACGAGTGCCGGGAGATTGATAGTTTCTGTCGTACCCCATCAGTACGCTTGTTTACTGTATAAAGATATATAATTATAGTGTCACTATTAAATAAGCATAAAATAAATATTTCAAGACGATAAATAAAACAATGCCCGTTTCCCGCCTGGTTTTCAGAACGTTCCTATACGAAAAGCTTTATTTATATTTTGCTTGATTCAGTGAATCTTACTTCATAATGAAATTAGACGTGATCAAGTTGACTCGGTGAACATGGATTCATAATAAAGTTATTTATGATTCCAGATTGAGATAAATCGCTTGTCCTTATAATCTGAGAGAAGCTGGAACTCCATTAAGATATGAGAACCTTTGCACAATATATAAATGGACTGTGCAAAATGCATCGTTTTTAAATAATTTCTATTATTTTTCATTAAGCTGATAAGATACCTGTCAATCTCACTCCCACACACAAATCCAACTGAGTAGAGATCATCAAGTAGCAATATCATTATTATCAAGCTTTATGATCAAGTATATGAGGATCATTTTTGGTTTTATTACCATTAAGGAAGTCTATTTTGGATATGGAATACAACCAGATGTTCCTTGTCACGTTTATTTTTCATAATTTTATAAAACCATTTATATTGCATTGATGTACTAATTATGAGCTATAAAATACGTTAATTTTAATCAGTTTTAATCATTTGCCTGTTGTGCCACGTGATGGTATAAAAGGTGATCAAGATAGGATTTTACTTTTGGTTTACTTTTATTGCCTTACTGAAGAACGTAAATGTAAAGGAACGGGTCTGAAATAATTTTACACACTGGTTTAAAGTCAGTAACTAGATGACGAAACAATTTTTCATGATGTTGTAAGGCACTTTACAGTATAGAGTTTAGAACATTTGATAGACACGAACTTGTGTACCTTTGCATTAGCATACGATTTACCCAAAATATGAGCATTCGTACAATCAAGTCGTGTATATTAAAAGAAACGTAATACCTGTTCAAAACAAAAATTAAACTTCAGATAATTGGGCATGCCGATGTTTATAGTATTTGCATATTTTTTAGTTAGATTTTCTAAATCATTCGGAAGTTAAATACAAATATTGAAATGTTCTTTGTTTTTTCTATCATACTTATGTCAACATGGCTTTATGCTGACTATAGTCTATGTATTTGATACACTTATCAACATATGTACTTTGTTGTTATTCAGACATCCGGTTTCAACATTTGGATAATTTCTGATGAAAACTTTCAAATGGGGTTATGACATATTTTTTAGATCTTAAGGGTTGGACTTGTGTATTTGTTGTTTTATCGACACATTAAAACACCTCTGAATGGTCTCAGTTGTTTTAGTCTGTCTGTATGATTGGCAGATTTGAAATCATCATCAAAAAGAGTCTGTCAGAAATTTTGAAGGTTTAAAAAGTACATTGGTGCGTAAAGAGTTTGGGAGAATTTTAATAAGTATGTATAATTTTTTGGGGTTATGTCTTTTGTAATTTCATTATGCTCGCAGATTGCAAATCTAGCGCCCTAACCACCAGGCACAACATCATAATTAATGTCATGCCAAAACTCCCTCTACCAAATAATACGAATTATCTAAATTAAAATACTGAAACATATTCCAGAACAATATAAAAAAATACAAACGGTGAAAAAAAAGTAATAAAACATGGTGGGTATTATTTTATTAAATTAAGCATGTTGAGTATTACAATATTATTACTAACATACGCTTCAAAATAATATAATAATATTAAAAAATTATAAAAGTAGTCTCGTCACCTTCTCTTTGAGAATCTTTAGAGAGTAAAGTAAAGTTATCTTATTTTATGTTTTTATTAACAGAATGATATTTAATCCTATATTTGTATAAACTGCTAAATAAAACATTAAATACGTCAGCGAAATATATTTTAAAATCAAACCAGTTTTAAAAACGAAAACTTGTAAAAACCAAAAACAAACTATTTTTTCACTACTTTCGTGTATTTCAAAATATTTTGGAAAATCTAAAAACATTAGTTGTTGGAATAACTAAATCACGGGTTCGAATCCCTTCCCGAAAATACTCGCTTTTTCGGCCGCTGGCGTATTATAATGTGACACTCAATCCCATTTTTCGTTAGTTAAAGAGTAACCCAAGAGTTGGCGGTGTTGACTAGCTTCTTTTTCTGTAGCCTTTCACTTCTAAGTCATAGACAGCTAGAGCAGGTAGCCCTCTAGAAGCTTTGCGCAAAATTAAACAAAAACAAAAAAAATAGTGATGAGAGAGAAGTTGTTGATTAGTTAGTAAGTTAGTTAATCAGTTATTTAATTAGTCAGTGAGTTAACTGATCAATGAGTTTCTTAGTGAGTGTTATTCAATCAGCTTTGAATTTGTGCGGTAGATGTGAATTTAACAAATAAGTAACTGTTTAGTTTTGTTTGTGAGTTAGGCCTATCGCTCGGCGAGTTGTGAAACTTTCATTTGAAGAAATAAAATGCTTTCTCTTCATTAAGTGGACTAGACTGCGTTATTTTTAACGAATAAAAAAAATCCACCCAACGATAAAAACCATTACAAGAATATCAATATTCTTATTTGTTAAATGGCAGAATACATTTAATGATGGGAACTTCGATTTCTACTATAGTATTTCTTAAAAGTAAAGCTGAAACAGTAATACGTCACACTACAAAAGGAAATAAAGCCTATAAATGGCTGTGCAATAGTGATGATATACGTGAGAGAAGACAAGCGAATTGTTAGGTAATAAATAAAACACAAACGTTTTCAGCCTTTCATATTATTATGAAAGCTTTATAATTTTTAGGCTACTGATCAGATTTATTATACCAATATTATTAAAACCTACACTTACATCGTATACATTGTAATGAGGAAGATACGCTTCGTCCCTTGAAGTTGAAGCATATCTCTATGTGCGTGTGTACATTTATTTTGGCATATGTATCATAATTAAAAATAAACATTTTTTTCCATCTAGCTGTTCACACCATTCCTTCGAGTTTTTCACCCTGTGTAAAAACACCACCAAGTATCCATAAAATTCCGATTCATGCTACTTATAGTGACGTTTTTTGTTGCCGCTTTAGGAGCACAATCATTTACTTACAATTTTCCCAGGGTCGGTTGGAAGAGTGTGCCTCACACCCTGGAGGCACATTATAGCGTGAAGAAAGTTTACGTCAGAACGTACAATTTTCTTATTTGCTTCATGCAGCCTTCTGAGTCTTATTTCGGTTATTTTTTTATATTTTTATCGTTTTCATTTGACTTTTGTGTGTATTTCCGTGAAAAGGGCTTTTCTGTTGCTCTCTTTGTTTTGTAAGCAGTCGTTTGATTACTTTGCAAGTTTAACTGCAAAATGAAAAAGAAGAAAAAAAACAACAACAACGGTCGGTTGTTCGATCAGGATCTTGGCGAGCAATTTGATGAGCTTCTGTATTTCTGGTTTGTACCTGGCTTCTTATCACTGGATCTTACCTCATAACTTGGTGAACAAGCCTACCTCTTTCTTTCTGTAACGTGCATTCTGACGTTTCATTTTATTTCTCAGGTTCAGACTTTCTCCGTCACATTTCCATTTGGAAATTTTTGGCATAGTGATATTCGATATTTTTCATCACTTTATACTCATACTGAAGTAAATATATACTCGTGTAACTTACGAAGATCGAGTTCCTACAGAATTCCTGGACTTGTGATTTGATGATTTATTCGGTCACAGAACAATTCAATTCGTAGCGTACGCTTAGATTCTCCAGCAGAAAAAGTCGCTTTTTTTTCTGAAAAATCACAATGATTCTCTACTAGGAAGCCTCACTTTTAAATTCAGTATTAAACTCACATTATCACACTTTTATAGGTTTTATCTAAAAAAATTAAGGAAGATATTTAGGGAAAAATTGTGTAAAATAAGGTCCTATTATTTTATAAGGGCTATCTGTGCTCAGCTCACCACGGGTATCGAAACCCAGTTTCTGGCAGTATACGTCCGCACATATACTACTGAGCCACCCTGCGCACATCGTGGTATATATCTTTTTAATTATGTGACGTTTTTCTCAATAAAATAGCATAATTCTTATATCCTGTAAAGTTCAGAGTGTGTATTGGTTTTTCAATTTAGAAGATAGTTTGGTGAATGAAAATAAATAAATAAATACGAAAATAAGTTTAAAAGAGTCACATAAATAGCATAACAACAAAAAAAAACAGCTCTTCTCTCTCTCTTGAATAGTAGCTAGATAGGTACACGTTCTGTTACGTCTCCGTTT
>NW_013666577.1:350986-352221 GCF_000517525.1 Limulus polyphemus | reverse complement strand
TTACACACTACCTTCACGTTGTGAGCGTAGTATGCTACGTTGTATGCTACGTATTGTTAAAGCTACATTCCATTGCTGAAGTGACTCGTTTCTTGGTTATTAAAGAAAGCTGTCCACCAACACCCTGGTCATTACAACTAAGTGATCTTTTGCAAAACAAAAACCATTGGGGACAATTGATGTATACATTGTGACATAATTTTTTACCTTCAGATCATTCCTTTATTATTATTGATCCAACACGTTTAACTGCCATTTCATTCCACTTTAGTAATATAAAAATATCTATATATTTCATTTCAGCTCTTAATACCTTTGATACTTGTGTCTACAAATAAATATCAATTTTTTAAAAGTAACACTAGCAGTAGCTTATTTTAGTACGCTCCATTACTTGATCTTCTTGGGCAAAAATTCTTGGTAAATCAAGATTGAGTTGCGTAACGTGCGTAAAGCCGTAACCAAACCATCTAAAGACCGAATAGAGCGGAAAAACACCATTTACATTCTCCTTTGTGAATGTGGATAGCACTATATTGAAGAAATAAAAAGATCAATAAAAGTTAGAAGTTACTAGTATAGTAGACATATAAGACTCGGTAAAACTGATATATCTCTACAGTAGTTTTTAAACGAGACCCAAAACTCGAGCTCTTTCGAATAATTCACTATTTTTCTTCAGGAAAATAAAGGGTTATGTTTATGAATGAGTGTAATGAAATATATAGGCACGGATGTCTACGTCACGTAAACCAGATGTTCAATATGAGTTAGCCTTGAGAACCAACCAATCATAACCTAGAATTGTTGGTGTCAGGTTTAGTTTGTGCCAAAGAGGTGTGTACAGTACATAAAAGACTTAAGTGTGATAATAGTTATAAGAAATGTTTATATTTTTTATTTATTTTTTTTATAAAGATAAAATTAAAAGTAGAAATAAAACAACGGCAAAAGGTGGTGAGAAATAGAGAAAATTATAATATGCTATTATTTTATTTTTATTTTTAATTTTATCTTTATAACAACAACTCTAGGTTATGATTGGCTAGTTCTCAAGGCTAATTCATATTGAACATCCGGTTTACGTGATGTCGACATCCGTGCCTATATATCAGGTCGTCAAGAAATTAATGTCGCGTTTTGGAACACTTTCACTAACCACCCCCAAAAAACGTACATCACGTATAATAGTTAAACGAACCGCCTAAACATCACGTTAGTGTAGCCTGTATAAT
>NW_013666577.1:348648-350220 GCF_000517525.1 Limulus polyphemus | reverse complement strand
ACACCATCTTAATGGGAAAACGTATGCAAATGGGGAAAGTGTTAAAGAGGACATCGACATATTTTTTTTTTTTTTGCTTCAAAGCCATTTGATTTTTTTAATCAGGGCATTAACAACCTGATTGTAAGATGGAAAAGCATCATGGATAAGAATGGAGACTATTTAGTTTAATAACTGTTTTGTTTTGATATATATATATATAAGTTGTTCGGGTTTTTTTTCATCTAAAAAAAAGCGACATTAATTTCTTGACGATCTAATATTTCATTACACTCATTAAACATAACCCTTTATTCTCCTGAAGAAGAATAGTGAACTATTCGAAAGCGCTCGACTTTTGGGTCTCGCTTGTAAACCATTATAACTTTTGTATATGATCCTGTATGCTAACTTAATCAGAATAACTGTGTAATATTCCATTATGCCAGAGAAAAAGACAATTCAGTAAAATGGAATAATCCTGAAATAACATGAATCACACACACGACAAAAAGAAAGCTAAAAGAAGCCTTCTACACTGACCTAACAGCATAGAAGTAAGGAAAACCTAGATATCCCTCTTTAAAACATTTAGATAGCCGATTGAGTGGTTAATGCACCAGATTTCTAGATTATGTAACAATCAATCTTTATACCAAGTACATCAGAACTTCAGAGTGAAAATTTCTGAAAACTGTCTTTCTGTAATTTCCGGTTTAATTACGTCTAGAACTTATATTCATCACATAATAACATCAATCCAATACTGGGTATGTCAATAGGTTCAGTTTTACCTTAACCTCTGTGACCTAAGTCTAATACATCCTTATCTGGCTTCTCACCTTAACAGAAACCATCACTCATGATAGATTTCTCAGTATCATAAGATTGGTTTTAATCGGTTTATTTAACATTTTATGCTTTTTTTTATTTGACGTTTAATTTGTAGCATGATCATATAATGGTTACAATAATATATATGTAACTCATCATCAGTCATTACATAATATCATTTAAGCTCTGTTAGGTTTATAATGCATTTGGTACAGCAGCAAGTCAGATATATTTCCTTTTGTAATGTCTTATAATTAATATTTTATGTGTTGTTGTTGTTTTTTTGTACTTTACTCAAAACACTTGTAGTATCACACAGAACTACAACTCATTGCAAAGTTTTCTGACTAGCTTGTAATTGTTTTAAAACCCCAAGGGCTTTATTTGGTACTGTTTAGAATATGATGAACACTTTAAACACAAGTAAATGAGTTGTAAACGGAGAAATTGTGCGTTTTCCTCTGTACTCATAATTTACTGAGAAATATAATATTTGTCTTTACCAATTTACTTTTGAAATATCAGATGCATCAAGGTTTTCATAAGGTGTCGGATAAATTAACAACAAACTGTCAATGCAGATATGTATAGTAAGCAACTGGAACGTTTTAATCAAGTCCTTCATCAGAAACGCCCTTCACTCGTCAATCGGGAAGGTGTTTTTCTCCACGACAATGCACGTCCACATGTGGCACTTTTGACGCAACACAGAAGCTAAGAAAGTGTAACGTTTGTAATATGACCAATATGATTATTTAT
>NW_013666577.1:328325-348433 GCF_000517525.1 Limulus polyphemus | reverse complement strand
ATTTATTACCGTCGGTCAGCGGTATGCACTTAGCTGATATCCATTCTGAGTTCGTCCACGCGTAACGGAATACGATCTTACTGCCCGCCCGTGGTACTGCAGTATGTTTGCGGAATTACAACGTCAGAAACCGGGTTTCGATACCTCTGGTGGGCAGAGCACAGATAGCCCATTGCGTAGCTTTGTGCTTAACTTCAACCAACCAAACAAACGATATTTCTGTTACTGATTAAGTCAATGAATCGCAACACACACAAAAAAGGAAAAAACATTTTAAAATTTACTGAATAGTTTCACTACTCCAGAAGCATCATCAGAGTGACAGAAGGAACACAGCCACGATATTTCTAAAAAAAGGTGTCAGAAAACCGAATTGTTACATTCCTAGTGCACATAAAGCTAAAATATGTGAATTCAAACATATGTTACTTTTACATGCTGTCGTTTCTGTTCAAGTTATTTGAAGAGAGGCCAGAAAATACGGGAAATTGTATTTCTGATAGTTTTCATTTACCGGATGAGAATGCTCCTAGACCTTCCTAGGGGATGTTCGTTCTAGGACAACCTTACATTAACAGGGTTACTCGCCTAAGTTTAGTAGTATTACCCACCCTAGTCTTAAAAATAACGTAAACCCTAATATAGATATTATAGGCTACACCTTTTTTATACATTTTCTACTCGTCCTTATGTAATAAGATTGGTAAAGGTGTTTCTCAATAAACAATGAAAATTACAAAAAAATGCATATTATCTCTTAGTAAAAGATTAAAACTAATACGCGGATGTGTATTTATATTTGATGTTTTCATAATATCAGTTGTGATAATAGATGTAATTTATAGTAATCTCTTTTAATTCAGTTGTATTTGTCCCCCAGTGGCACAGCGGTATGTCTGCGGACTTACAACGCTAGAAACCGGGTTTCGATACATGTGGTGGGCAGAGCACAGATAGCCCATTGTGTAGCTTTGTGCTTAACTTCAAACAAACAGCTGTACTTAACACTGCCCTTCCTGCCTCCAAGCGGATTATAACGCTAGAAGCTAGGTTTTCATACCAATGATGGGCAAAGCACAGATAGACCATTGTATAGCTTTGTGTTTAACTACAAACAAACAATATTTGACCTTGAAATGTAATTAACGATATATATATATAAGAGTGCATAAGATTATTTAATAAATTACCTTATGGCTTTATTTAGAGATTTTTATTAACTCTTGTTTGTCCCCCAGTGGCACAGCGGTATGTCTACGGACTTATGACTCTAGAAACCGGGTTTCGATACCCGTGGTGGGCAGAGCACAGATAGCCTATTGTGTAGCTTTGTGCTTAACTTCAAATAAACGAACGAATGAACGAACTCTTGTTTGACCCATGACGACACGATACGAGGATATTGGTTTAAACTTAATGAGGATTTTACACCGTACAAATTAAAATGAAAAAGAGTAAACTTGTAGTTCTGGTCAATTAGAAACGAAATCTGTCAATTTAAACTAATAGTATAGACATTCTGAAAACTGATTTACATTTGAATATAAAGAATGATAAGAAATGTCATCAGATTCCCGCTTTAAATTATCAGTGAAAACCCAAAACAAAACATTCGATTATTTATCAGTGTTCATACGTGGATGCAATTTACAATACTCTGAAATATTTAAAACTGTAGTTTTATAGATGTTTCTAATATAAACTAATGAAAGCTGCTTCGTTGCTTAACTTAATAATAGTTAGTCTTATCTTGCTAAACGGTTGGCACAGCCTCTGAGGCTCTTGTTTGTTTGTTGTTAAGCGCAAAGCTACGTGATGGGCTACCTGTGATCTGTCCACCATAGGTATAGATACCCGATTTTTATCATCATAAACCCTCAGACATACCGCTGAACCACCGCAACCACTAGAGTTGCATTGTATTTAAAAATGTTCACAAAAGGCGCTCTATTTACATTGTTGTCGTTTATTATCGTTAAGCACAAAGCTACACAATGAGCTATCTGTGTTGTGCCCATCACGAGTATCGAAACCATGTTTTTAGTCTTATAAACTTCCAGACTTACGACTGTGTCACTGGAGTCAAATGGAAAAGGAACAAAGGTAACTTGAAACAAGATAAACTTAGTGTTTTTCTTGACCATGTTTTATATGAAAACCTGAATATATTCAAAACAAAGAAATCTATGTTCTATGTATAAAACATGCGAGTTACAGTGTAATTTTTCTTTTACAGATACAATTTTAATAACTTCATTTGTTATATGATGATTATTGAAAGCAGTTGTTGGCCCCAGGGGTCTCGGTGACTGTGAAATATTCTTCTGTAGCTGTCTCCTCTACTTTTGAGATATGGGTGGTCAGATAAAAGAATGGATCTTTACAGTAAACTTCTGACAAGTCAGCTGAAAACAAGACAACCAGAAGGGTCACGAATCTTGTCTTGTATAGAAAACGTCAGGACTAAAAGTTCTTGGTTTTTGGTTCGTCATAAGTTCAACTAGAAGTGAAGGTTTGAAAGTTGTTGTGTCCAAATTATGACAATGTGCTCTAAAAGCAGATTTTAGGCATGCAGTGTTGAAACTTTTTTCGTATTCAAATGCCATTTCAACAATTCATAGGTACCAGCATACTAGTTGTAGTAATCCTCTCCCAAGAAACTATTAAGGTACGGGTCCAGCGGACTTGGTATTGGACACATACTTAACCATTGTACAGCCATACAGAACCTCAACTTCAGCTAATATGACTACCACTCAAATACACGCAAGTTCTATTCCATTTTATTCCTGGTTGTTATAGAAACAGATTCCTGTTCTAATGAGAGTAAAACTGCGGGTACTTGTTGCTCCTCAAGTAAGAGGAATCACACTTTCCTCTAGCGTATGATAATGAGGATCCATTAACACAAGTATGTATCTCCTGTATGACTTTATTATGATACAAGCATAACACAACTAGCTACAAAGCAACCTTACTCAAGTATTACTCAACTACCTCAATCCATGTGATCACAAATACAAGTTCTTTTAGAATTCTGGTATATATATTTATTGCCTACAATTATCTATCTCTGTAGCACTACCTATGAGCCAATAAACTAGAGGGACATTCAGTAGAGCGAATACCTCCGCCACGCGGCATTGGTCATATTCGGCTCTCAAAAAATACTAAAATGTGTCCGTATCTCCTTCATTATCAACGGACACTGACCATTTTGGCAGGACAATGAAGAATAATATTCTACATATGTCCACGAGATTTCATCAAAATTCGATCATTTTTTATTGAGTTATAGAGCAAGATTAGTGTGATAAATCGGTCCCCATATTAGCAGGTAGGGATTTTTTTTTCGTGACCTTGACCCTCCAAAAACTAATCACTTCCAGTTGGGTCATAGTCCAAATATATACAAACTTTCGTCGAAATCTATCCAGCCGTTTTCGAGAAATCTTGCTGACAAACACACACACACACAAGGGCGAAAACATAACCTCCGTCCACCTTTGGTGGCGGAGGTAATAATCACAAGCATAGTTCAGATGAAACAAGACTTTTTATTTATTCAACATAGATTAGTATTCGTGCTGCCCACTATAAGATATATTATTGTATAGGCTTATAGTATCTCACAGACTTTCTAATGACTTACATATGTAACCATGTCAACCAGAGTCACTGCTCCCATCAGATATAAATTGATAGCCTCGTTACCAACCGCTGTAGCACCATCTATGAGCCAATTAACTGGACTTTCAGTCAGCATGACAGGAAAATAAAGGTAAAATCCACTTTATTTCTCACGGAGACTTATAATAGCTTGATTCTTTTCCTGTGGTGATTATGAGCAGAACTCCTTGACTGACATATGGATACCATATATAAGTGTCATACATTTATGTATGAGTGCTACTAAATTTTACACTTTCATACATACAAATAATTTCATGCAGTTTCTCATATAGACATCCTGCCAGTGTTCATCACAGAATTCTGTAACAGTGCTCTGAAACCACGACCGTAAAGTTCTTTCAGAATCCTTATGTATAGAGTTCCTAGTGCTAACTGTAAATGTTTTAGATATCACATGTGACAAAAACCAGCTCTCCTACTTACATTCAAGTATCTATCACGCAATGTGCTGCATATACTCTCTACCGTCAAACAAAATTTTCAAATTACAAATGTTTTCAAAGTTCTAACAATCATCTCCAGGTGTAAAAACTGTCAATGTTCTAGGCATTACCTTTTTTAAAGTGAGCTATCGTAACTGTACCATAATCAAGAAACTATAAAAAGATGTCATAAGGACATCTCACACTGAAAATCTGCTTGGTAGCTTCGAAAGAAGGGTCGTAACGTAATTTAACACCAGTTAATCTTTTGGTCAACTGACCATCCTAACTGCATTATAATTAAGCGATAATTACACTATCTCTTATAGATAATCTTCCGTGAAACACCAGTTGATGGCAGAGAAAGCGTGGATTTCCTCTTTCTTTTGGCTGTTAATCTTTTAATCAACTAACCATCTTAACTATTGGATAGTCAGCTATTCCCAGCCATAAAGAGCACGAGGTCGACATGACCAGATCTGTAGCTCCTCCATTGTTGTTTCCTCTGTCAGACAACCAGAGAAGTACTTCCAACGTCTTTATCCTCATCGACTGAGTCAAGATCATACTTAAGTTTTCTTGTTACTCTCTGACTCGTAAGCCTCAACCTTTGGTTCTTGGTCAAGTCAGTGCACTAGAGGTTCATAAGTGACTTTGATTTTATCTTGACAATGTATTCAGTGTGCTTATGTACGACATGCGACTGATGTATCTCTAACCTCGATAGTGTGAGTTGTTTGACAATGAAATAACGAACAGTCTAACTGTAACCAAGTTGCTTCTGTGCCAAGGCCACACTCAACTATATATTCATGTGCATATATGAACATAGACCTCAACCACTTTGCATACTCTTGTGAACACTGGGACTGGGTATGACTGAACATGAACATATTTGACAAATAACCAGTTAAATTTGCTCCATTCCACAAAAGGTCATCATCTTCCACTTCACTCACCATTCTAGTAGGAAGATGAATTTCAGGAGTTACAGATCAACACCACGACTATACCATCACTTGAACAAATAACTGTGTGAGCATACTCAACTAATTTCTGGACAACAAAGAGCGTTTTCTGTGACAGTTCCATCACCACAGAAGATGGTGATAGTGCACTAGACCAAATTTTTAGTGCATCATGGAAAACCTCTTGTTCATTCAGAGATACTGTTTATCCCTTCTTAATATACAGTTGTGCAATCATTGTTCTAGGGCCAAATCTTGCCTGTAAAGACAAAACTCGCTAAACGTTTTACAATATATCCATCCTGGGGATCCCATATTTGCTCTGTGAGTGACGTCGACAAGACATCTTCAGAGGCATATCTCTCCTTTCATGTCTAGTCTATAATCATTCACAAGAATGAAGTTTGTATTGATTGACAACCATCATATCCCGCCTTTGACTGTTCTTCATCTACTGATCAATAAGGTACAACCGCACTTCATGTTTTACCTGTGTTAATGTGGAACAAGACACAAGCAGCCCATCTCATTCGCGTGGTTCTGTGGTGGTAGTAGCATTATGTTTGAAGCATTAACCACTTCAAGACACATCTTTACAACATTGTTATGTAATTCTACTCCATTTATTTTTCCACTATTTGGGTTGGTCATATAATGTCGTTTCCAGAGGTACAGCGGGGGATGGCAGTGCCAACTTCAGAAGTTCTATTTTACATATCACCTGTGGTCTTTTTTTTTCAGTGACTTTTTAAAAATTTATTTTCCTCTTCTTTAGTTTAGTATTTCTGTTTCACTCGGATCTCTATCTTCCCAAAAGTTGTCTGGATACAATGAATGTTAGTTTTAGATGTTGGGCTAACAGATGAACACCCATCCATGCTCTTAGCTTTTAAAATTAAAATTTTTAGGTTAACCCATCCAGGTATGTGTGGGTGGATCCTACTTTTCTGTTATTAGTATATATTTTACCATATACGCTAAAATGTATATGATACGTAAGGTGTATAAACACTAGCTGGTTATGTTCTTGTAAAAGTACAGGTGTACTTAAGGTACATTACAATATCTGATAGGAAACAAGCAATTTTGTTTTCTGCGATAAAAGCTGTACACAACAGAAAGAACAGAAGGCCCATTTCATTTTCTTATCATAGAAACGGTAGACTCTATATGTGGGGATGGCCAAGGCATTCAATAGGCATAATACAAAGGTGCACGCTAAAAATCAACAACGACACTCACTTTGACTTGTTTTTCTACCCAACAAGCTTAAAAACAAGGCAAGAAACCATCGCAAAGATACCAAACCAGAAAGTGACCAACCCACCAAATTTGTTCATTTTTACTTCTTGTTTCAGTCTAGATAACTCTACAACGTCAGTTTAAACCTAAATCCACTCTGTGTGCTCCTGGGCAGTGCAAAATGTCATCACTTAGTTGTAATAACTAGCAGTAACTAAAAATAAAATCATAATTTCTAGTGTAAACCATGTTATCATTACCCCTTAAAGTTAGCTTTCTTACAGAATTTTTTTTAAAAGCTTAAGTACAGGGTGAAACAGCAATTATGGTGTGAACTATAATGAATTCACTATAATGAATTGTACTTATTGTTAACTTTATTTATGTCATTTACAAGTCAGTGTAAGGATTAATAACGCAAATGATTTATTTATTGTATTTTTTAAACAACGGTTATTAATTTTTATTATTTTATTTGAATTAACTTTACTATCATTCAGAAGAACTTTGTATACCATGAATTTCAATAAATACGACTTCTTATAATAACGCAAAAATAACTTCTAAGTAGAATAAAACTTACGTTGTGTGTGGAAAAGGACTGTACTTGTTGAAGTCTAGATAATACGGGTTTCATATTAAAATACAAATAATGAATAATTTTACTCACATAATGTCCTCACCCCTCACGGTTACTAAGCGGTAAGTCAGCTAGTAACGCTAAAAATTTGGTCTCGATACCCGCGGTGGGCAGAGCACAGATAGCTCATTGTTTAGCTTTGTGCTTTCAATACACATAATATTATGAATATGATATATATATATGCGTACAGTACATAACTCCATAGGTAAGTAAAGTACACAAACTAGGTGGTGTTGAAATTGTATACATGCAGTAGTTTACATAGCAATATTAGTATATGTACTGTAAAGACAGAACGTGGTTATTCTTCACTGTTTGACAGTGTTTGTTATGAAGAAAGTACTTGATTATTTTAACTTTTAGATTCACGGTATACCGATTGTGTAAAATTAAGAGGATGAAATTCTGAAATGCAAATAATATGTCACCCTAAGAACAACTAATCCTTTCTAGTTCCTTGTTCTAAACGATGACTTTATTTCTTCATTGTTAAGTATTTTTCAAACAATCATTTTAAGTTTAGCAAACTGGTTGGTTATTGGAATGTTTAATATTGCACTAATACATTCTTTGCTTTCGCTTTTTTTAGGCTGGATCTTTATACTGGCCTAATTTTAAAAGTGTATTTGATTTTCTTGGATAAATGGACCGTGAAGAATTTATCAGTAGGGATGATACATTTAAGTATTGAACAAACATTTGGAACTGCAACTTTTTTCACTTTAACTAAAAGTTCCCTTTTATGACGTCAGGGTGTGTTAGATTACAGAGCGCGTTCTATGTCCTTTCCAGGAAGTGACTATACGCCATAGAACTTCCACAGAATGCTTTGTTTTAATATCAGTAAGCTGACTCTTTCCTTCCTGTTTCATTGCTGCTTTAAAAATATTATCAAAATGCCCAGAATACATAAACATACAGGATTGGGGGCTAGGAGAGCTGAAGCCCCTTTAGATTAGCTCTTTTATGAAAATTCGGGCAAGTTTCGTCGACAATCAAACTAATATTTAAAAGAAACCTTCAAGACGCAGGCCTGTCAAGTTTCCAGATTTCGGACGGAGTTTTTGAATTTCGCGCAAAGCTACACGAGGGCTATCTGCGCTAGCCGTCCCTAATTTAGCAGTGTAAGACTAGAAGGAAGGCAGCTAGTCATCACCACCCACCGCCAACTCTTGGGCTATTCTTTTACCAACGAATAGTGGGATTGACTGTCACATTATAACGCCCCCACGGCTGAAAGGTTGAACATGTTTGGTGTGACAGGGATTCGAACCCGCGACCCTCTGATTGCGAGTCGAGCGCCCTAACCACATGGCCATGCCGGGCCCTCAAGATAGGTTATTTTCACTTGCGTTGATAAACACTGAGAGAAGTCTAACAAATGAAACTTTATTAAATGACACGAACAACATGTTGGATAAATTTGGTTAGGAACTCTTTATTTTTTCTAGACAAGTATCTCTCACTAGTTCTAAAAGTTTCACCTTTGAAATTATTTTGTATTTTTGTACTTTTGTATGATTATGATTTATATTTATATGTGCTACATTCAGTGCTTATGAGGCATTTCGCCCAATATTGGGGCTCATCAGCCATGTGCTTGTTTTGGACTTTTCGCGCAAATCTATATAAAGGACTACCTGCGCATAGCTGACCTTAATTTTGATCTGATACACTAGAGTAGCGGTTTCCAACAAGTGGCGCCCCCCAGTGGCACAGCGGCATGTCTGCGGACTTACAACGCTAGAAACCGGGTTTCGATACCCGTGGTGGAAGAAATTTACTGATTCATCATACGAATGCGTGCTTTGTGCTTAATTACAAAAAGTGTAACCACTAAAGTGTAAAGAAATTTGCTTTCCGTGAAAAGCTCTCTATCATCTTTGTTTGTTTGTTTTGAATTTCGCGAAAAGCTACACGAGGGCTATCTGCGCTAGCCGTCCCTAATTTAGCAGTGTAAGACTAGAGGGAAGGCAGCTAATCATCACCACCAACCGCCAACTCTTGGGGTACTCTTTTACCAACGAATTGTGGGATTGACCGTCACATTATAACGCCCCCACGGCTGAAAGGGCGAGCATGTTTGGAGTGACTTGGATTCGCCCCGCGACCCTCAGATTGCGAGTCGAGCGCCGTAACCACCTGGCCATGCCGGGCCTCTCTATCATCTTCGTTCACAGTTGTTTTAAACCTCTTGAGTGTGCTAGAATATAACCATAGAGTGAATGACCTGGGATACTCCTGACATTACTTACAGTGTAGCTTAGAATTTAGTAATAAATTCACCTTTTATAGTGTTAGTATAAGTTTCAATATTTTAATGTATTTTGTCAGGATATCAAATGCTTACTAGTAAGACTAAATTTTATCCAACCTTGTTGTTTTCATTCATAATTTTATCCTTTGCACAACTGCTGAGCTCTTCGTCATTTCCTGTTGTACTTACGCACTTTTGTTTTGGAATGTTGGTGGGCGCAATGTACGTACATCCTGAATACGTCGTGCATCAATCAAAAAGGAAATATCACAAACCTTTTTTGTGTTACTGGTTTTAAACGAACAATAAGAAGTAAAAAAATTCTTCCCAGCAATGGCTTTAGTAAGTGACTGAGATTATTCGGTACTTATATTTTTTCTTATTACAAAATTTCAATTCTCGAGATTTTGCGTTTCGTTTGCTAATGCAGCAAACTTTTGGGTTTGTATTCCCGCTTCGCCACAGTGACTTGTTATTTTGAAATTTCGGTCGAGATTTTTCGAACTTTAACAGCTTGCATATCCAAAATGTAATCAATTAACGTCCAGTAAAACTTATTTTAGTTCAAAGACGATAATTAATTGTGTAAAAGTAACGTATGAACTCTTATGCATGTATCGTAGAGTTGAAATAAAGAGGAATCTTAAAATCCTTAGCTTCTAGTTCAGATATTTAGAGGCAAAGTGTAATTGTATAAGATAATGCAATGGAATTAGTACATCTAAAGCACAATATGAAACGTTCATTTCGTTAAATATGCTCAGCTTTATGCTCCCTAGTGGCACAGCGGTATGTCTGCAAACTTATATCGGTAAAGACCAGGTTTCGATACTCGTGGTGGGCTAAAGCAGAGATAACCCTTTGTGTAGCTTTGTGCTTAATAACAAACAACAACCTCAACTTTATTTGGTTCACTTGACATGGACATGTTATTATAAGGCACAGTTCAACCATACTTAACTCAGTTAGTATAATTGATATTACACGGCTTTTATTACCTAAGTCTTATTCTTGATAAGAAATGGTGTAAGCAATTATGCATACACATCAAAAATTGTTCCAAACGTCTGAATTAATTTTCAAAAGTCAAAGAAACTGGTCTATGTATCAGAGTAGTCAGCCATTCTATTAAATTTGGTAAATTTCTTTAAATACATTTTAAGCTAAATGCTATTTTGTATTAGTTATTTTCTATGACCTTAAAGTTTGTCCTGATTTGGGACATGTAAGGCACAGTTCAACATTTCGTAACTCAAGAGACATTGAACAGCTTTTATGACTTAAATATTGTTTGTATATTTCAATAGATGTAACTCAATGTTTAGGGGTCAGTTATAGTTGTTTTCGAAATATTTTTAGACGACAGAGGCTATTATTGTTTTTAGAGATGGCTTCAGGTCATCAATTAGTAATTAAGAAGTTTTCTCATATCTTTATTTGTATTTTCCCCTTAACTACACACTGCACGACTTAAAAAACTGCCACAAGTAAGATGTCTGATTTATGATATCATAATTACGTGCAAAATGTGTTATATTTCCTAAGGTGTTTAATGCCAGTGGCGTTGACGATGCCGTTGACAACGCGATATATAGACATCTCGTAAGAGCACACGTGGAGAATCTGAGTACACGCATAGCCTGTGTATGACGTCATCTGTCGTCTTTGAAGACAGCTGGTGACGTGCGACGACTGAAAAGTGCAGCTGTGGTTTAGCTTACTTTTGCATGCTGCTATGCATTAAAGCAAATTAAATTAAATCATCACGCTTTACAATGTTTATTTGTGTTAGGATAGTGTTAATAATTATACAGTTACTCTTATACATTATCTTCAAAGTCTTAGAATAGATTTTTTTAAAGCTCAGGACATGGGAAAATTTAATGGTTACATATTTACTTGTCGTAAAGAAATCAATTCGTAATCATCAGTAATATTTCCTAATTAATAACCTTTATGATAAATGTTCAACTCGACGGAGCTTCATCACATTCAAACATGATTTCTCGATTTTCTTCAACTAGGACTGAATTAAATTTATCATAGGACTTTACATAGAAAGATAGCATGATTTTAAATGCACATTAGAACTTTGGGTAGAATAGGAGTAAAAGCTAATATCGTAAATATAATTATGAAGCTATAAATGTAATTACGTGTAAAAATAATATGGCAAAGTTTTCAATGTGACTTTGGAATACTTGTATATGTAGCCCCTAGGTGGCAGCACATACGAAACTACGTAGAAGTATAGAGGTATAACATATGTAATGTTTTTACTCGATGGAGCACACATATATTTAAATTACGATTACGACATTATACATCGTCATGAAATATCTCATTTATATACATGTGTGTATTTTTTATAATATTTTTTAAGTTCGGTAAACTTTAAAATTATGAGATTTAACAAGTGGCTAAGCCTCTCTGAGTATATAGTCGGTGGGCGGTTACAGCTGTTGATCTTTCACCTTCACAATCCTATCACAACACTTGTTTTAGTGGAGAAAGTAGGTAATCGCATTAGTCCTTTTATACCGAATCATGTTTCAATTTATACTGGTTTTCATTCATATCTTCGGATTACTATTTTAATGTGATATGCTACAGACGATTAAAGTGGTGATCACGACAAGTTTGGCACAGAAATATTTCTGTCGTGTACGATATAGCCTACTATCACGGAGCTAGTTAGTTGCTTAAAGCGACTTAGATAACTGGCAAGACCGAAGTGTGTTTGTGTATAGCTGGTTCTTCACGACGTGACCCTGAATTGTCATCACATGCTGGCGATTCTTATCCCTCTATTGGGGCCTGAAGTCTTTATCTACAAGTTGTTGCTAACGGGTTGTCCATCCTATTGGTCTGTTACTATACTTTAGAGTGTAGGTCGTCCGGAGCGGTGAGTGCATCTCAGTGGCGTACTGGGGCTTGTACAGGCCGCTGTGTGATATTTAGGGGATACGTACTTCAACAGTCTTTAAAATATGGTAATTCTGCATTAGTTACAAGTAGACATAGTGACAGTAACCCAAGTTAGCATCAATCATAAAGCCTGTTTATTAGGCTAAGCTAAATTTCACAGACAACCATGCAACCTTCATTCCAATACGCCAGAAATTCGCATCGGGATACAAACGTTCAAGGTCGTAGAGTTGCTTGCGGCAGTTACCACCCCAGGAAGGTATGTCGTAATTATTTCTGTCTTTCTTGTGTGTATGTGTGGAACACGTGCATGGAAATTTATATAGGTGGTAGACTCATATGTGTGAGACAGTTTTAAATATTTGTATAAGACACGTATTGTGTGATTCAACCAATATATGTAAATACTTTTGGAAACGTCGAGTGTCAAAAATGAACGTAGTTTCAATTTTTTTTTTATGAAACATTTTATTCATATTGATTATCAAAGTTGATGAAAATTGACGTACGATTTTTGAATGAATCAAAATAATACCTTTCACATCTTTTAAAATATCTTCGTTAACTTGAACAAGATGTAATTATGAAAGTTCGGGTTCGAATCCCCATCACACCAAAATGCTCGCCCTTTCAGCCGTGGGGGCGTTATTATGTAACGGGCAATCCCACTATTCGTTGGTAAAAGAGTAGCCCAAGAGTTGGCGGTGGGTGGTGATGACTAGCTGCCTTCCCTCTAGTCTTACACTGCTAAATTAGGGACGGCTAGCGTAGATAGCCCTAGTGTAGCTTTGCGCGAAATTCAAAACAAACAAACAAATTATGATAGTTTATTATACTAGCTCAAAACAGAATACAGGTGGATACCACAATCAGCTCTAACACAATTTACATTAGTTTGGTTGTTAGTAAAACTGTTACACTAATCTACTTAAATGACAACTTAAAACTTTACTGAAAATAAAAACGTTAATTGTCCCTCTGTAGATTAGTCAGTGAACAATGCTCTGACTTTAATAATTCTTTTACTTTAATGTGTATTTTGCTTTTGTTAGCTGTTGAAGGAGAGCGACATCTCATCTTTCTTCATTGTCGCTTTGTGAAGTAAAATGTCGCTCCTACTTTGTAAATGATTTCATATTAGAAGTTTTATAAGATACTTTGTTGTTACGTAATAAATGTGTTTGTTGATCAGAAGCTGAAATTACGTATTACAAGTTTGACCGGTAGGGGGCTATAGGATAAGAATTTTCTGGTAACAAGAATAACGCAAGGCCACTGATAAATTAACGAGGAGATAGTAAATTCCAGATAGCAGTAAAAAATGGCACTATTAATAGTCTATATAGTCAAGAGGGTTGTTGTGAACTGAAAAAGTCTAGTCCACTAGCAATTTGTTAATTTTTCTAATTTACAGTGGCATACTGTACAGACACAGTGTTGCGGTTTAGATTTATGAATTAGGCTAATTTGTTTTTGCACAAGATCATTTGAACGGTATATCGAAAGGGAATACTTCTGTGTAAACAAGTTATACGAGTGATTAACTCTAGGATAGCTGTAGTTGGTTATCTTGAGCTAAATAACCAGTTTTAATTCCAGAAAGAAGTAGATTTTAGCAAGTTCTGTTAAATCATAGGAAATAACACAAGCGAGTTGTTGTGAGATAATTATTTCTCTATCGTCAATACATCTATTTATTGTTCCTCAATAAATCTGTGTCATCTGTCAATTCCGAAAAAAGTGCATGACTTGATTGTTTCTTATACTGATAGTCTTCAAGCCGAGCGTGGCCTAGTGGTTAATATGCTGGGACTATATTATGGTTCGTGTCCCGTTGATGCAAAAATTCTGTACTTTGGGGATGTAAATGAGTGTTCTACACCAAGAGCGATAGTAGAATCCCACTATTCGATCAGACAAAAGTAGCTCAAGAATTGGCGGTGGGTGCTGTACATTTGCTATCTTCCCTTTAGTCTGTAATTCAAGAGTAGGAAAGGCCCTGCGCATGAATCCCTTATGTAGCTTTTCTGAAAAGTTGACATTCCCCGTCTTAAAAGATTACTTGATAATGAGTAAATTACATTCCCCGTCATAACAGATTACTTGATAATGTGTAAGTTATTTTAGGTCGTTGCTTATGTTCCTCCTGTTTTAATTGTCTGGAAAAATCACTTACGTTTGAGGGAGTTAGTTTAAATCCAAAGATTTTTGCTTCTGTTTTTGTTTTCTTTTTTTTTTTTCACTGTTTCAACCACACTTTTGTGCATATTGATTGCTATCATGCACAACACCAAAATGTATCAAATATTCAAGATTCAACCCAGTAGCTGGTACCTTTCTGCTGTTTACAGATGTACAGGGTGATTGTAAGACAAAGTGACTTTATCTTTAAAAAAGCACTTGTTCTAGGGGAACTACGTATCACAGAAGGTGTTCGATATGTTTTCCGTCATTCATAATCAGCATATCATGCGTATCCCCTAGATGAAATTACTGCAAACATCCCTTTTTTTCTATGAACAGTATTGTTTGATCCTCGAAATATCTTGACCAGTGACACCCATTTTATCCAAATCACCAGTCTCGTACTGTTGAAAGAACATGTAAGAGCGACGCTAGCTTGCAAGAAAAACAAATATTTTTTTATATTTATTAATTTTTTGTTCAATTTTAATTTTTCAAAGCCGTAGAAAAAAAGCTTAAAATTATAGTAGTGATCAGGTGATTGAAACTCTTCCGGTCATTGGACAATTGCTGTTGATGTTATTTCACTTTCAAATAATACTAATAAAACACCTGCCAGTAAAGAGAAAAAGAACGACAAACATTTCCATTCAATCAAACGAATATCGAAAATAAACGGTTGTATTTATAAGGTAAATATATATATATACATTGAAGTAGTAAACAAAATATTTTAACATATCAGGGAGTCCTAGTAAATATTGTCTTGTTCTAGTACTTTTAACACTGCCTTTGGTCTGAATAACTGTTGCTTTTCTGTGAGGCATACTCTCAACTAGACTCTTGACTGGTTTAAAAAAGTTTGCCAGTTGTTGACGGCTGGAAAGCTATGATCTAAACATTCATCCTTATCTTTCCAGATAGTCCTAAAGACGTTCTGTTGGGCTTAGATGTGGGTTTTGTGTGGACCATTCTAATAATTAAATTTGTTACTCTGAAACAAGGCATGAGTCGAATGTATTTTCTAGCTGGAGTATTATTTTACTAAAACTGCAAACTGAAAAAAAAAGCCATATCACCTGAAGTATTCCATTGAATATCTCATGATATCTATTGCCATTTAGATGTGTAGGATGGCCAACATCTTAATCTCCGCACTGTAGTTATCCAAGTTGGCACTATGCAGCCAAGGCCTGCCTGCCTCCAAACCCTTTTCTTTGAAACTAGGTAAAACAGCTATCATGAATCTACAAAATCGCAACTAGCCATCAAGATTCAAGTGCTGACAAGCTTTACACCGAGTAATATGAATTAGATTCTATTCTAATAATACTCAATTTTTGTCTGTCCTGGAAATGTGTATGCACCACACTATCTAAATGCGCATGTGATCGCACTTTATTTCAACGGATGTAAACAAAAGGCAGATATAGATATACTTTAGTAGACATTTTGTACAATAAATATGAAAATCTTATTAAATATTTTAAAACTGTCTAACGTTATGTCGTAGTATAAAATGATAAGTTTATTTTTTGATAGTATTAAGTACGGTAAAGTTTAGCCCTGATTAAAGTGAAGCAAAAAACGTAACACAACTTACAATGTTAGTTTGCCTCTATCGAATATAGGCCGTTCTTAATAAAGGCTTAACTATTGTTAGGCCTAAGGCAAGTGGACTATAGGTTATAGATTTCAGTGTCTGCAATTAGAGTTATTTTGTATTATTTTAGAAATCCTGTATTTACAGAAGTACTGTTGCAATAAAGATGCTAATTTGACCACAAATGTTTTGCGAGTCTTTGCTAGTAATAATTATAAAACCCGAATTTTGAGAGAGAGCTTTGATTAGGCCTCACGAATGACAACAATCGTTGTATTAAGTCATTGTGATGTATCCAAGTGTAACTTCTAACATTTTTTTCACAGAACTAACAGCTTCTTTTTTTTTTTAGATATTGTACAATAAAGTATCCGATATCATTGAATAAATCGTGTATGATCATTTTTCTGTACCTACAGACAGCAATAGATTCTTCTAGACGTGCGTTTGCATTTACATCTACTGATTCTCCTTTTAGAGCATGCTGGTCAGTCCATATTACTTGTTTTAAGAGAAATCTGGTGCTCTTGTTTGTTTGTAAACTTGGTTTTTATTTCAGTATTTTGTTGCTGGTTCTTTAAAAAGGCTTTACTTAAGTTTTTGTTTTATTCTCTTTTGTTAAGTATGCTTCCCTCAACATTTGTACTGATTCATTTTGTGGTGTGTGGTATTTCGTTATATATATATTGGTATTTAGATAATGTTTGTTGTCGTTTTTTATCCTAGTTTTTTAGTCTCTGGGTTTTTTTTCTTTTTTTTTGGCTTTCTTACATTTACAGCTATATTTGGTGTTCATGCAGTTCCGGCGAGTCAGCGATAGAGTTTCGGACTGACAATGACTCAGGTTCGATTCCCGCGATGGATAGAGCGCAGACAATCCTTTGTGTAGTTTTGCGTTCAAATATCAACGACAACAACAATCATGCCTTTCCTACAGCATGATGACTGTGTCTTAATTTTTGCCTTATATTACTGTTGTTTAATGGTGTTGGAATTATATTTCTGTATTTACTTATAACGATGTTTTGTATGTTGTAGACATTGTCTTGCTCTCTTAACCCCAAACTGTCTCTTCCTTTACCTCGTCGATATCTGAGTTCATACATTGTCTTTGAATTGTTTATTCTATTTGTGTTTTCATTTTCTCTTCATATATAATTTGCAATAATTCTAATAATGATTGAAAACCGTGTGTTTTGGTTGGTATTTATGATAAGGTATAATTTCCTGATTTGCATTCAGTGACTGCGTGCTGTTTACAGTTTGTGGTACCCTTATCGAACACGTTATTTGATCAGTTGGTATATGTATTTACTTATGCTCTTCTATATTTTAAATCCATTCTCTCAAAGGCCGGAAGTAACCTAATCATTAGCGTTCCCGAATTGTGAATCCGAGGTTGATGGTTCGCATCCCGTTGAGCAAAAAACACGCTCTACGCTTCAGAGCCATGGTTGCGCTAAAAGAATGATGGTCAAATCCCATTACTTGATCAGACAAAATTAACCCACGAGTTGGCGGTGTGTGTTGTTGACTATCTACCTTTCATCTAGCGTATCAGTTTCAAATTTATAGACGGCTGTGCGCAGAATTCCCATTTGTAGTTCTGTTTAAAAATTGCAAAACAGGTAGATATTCTCTTTAAGTTATCACTTTATTTGATGTTTCGATTTATTTCGGATGATGTTTGTTTCTGTAATAGCAGTATTGTTTCCTATTGCACGTGAGGTGCCATTTTAATTTCACGAGACTACGAACTAAAACGTTCTTTACCTTGCTTCGATTTGCGGAAGCTTTTCTCTCTTTCTTTCACTTTTGGATCTGTGAAAGTGTGTTGATTTTAAGTGAAGGCCCGGCATAGCCAGGTGGTTAGGACACTCGACTCGCAATCTGAGGGTCGCGGGTTCGAATCCTCGTCACACCAAACATGCTCGTCCTTTCAGCCGTGGGGGCGTTATAATGTGACGATCAATCCCACTATTCGTTGGTAAAAGAGTAGTACAAGAGTTGGCGGTGATGACTAGCTGCCTTCCCTCTAGTCTTACACTGCTAAATTAGGGACGGCTAGCGCAGATAGCCCTCGTGTAGCTTTGCGCGAAATTCAAAAACAAACAAAAACAAATTTTAAGTGAATGTTTTTTCTGCTGTGTTCATTCTGTATCTGTTTAAATTGTTTTGGGCATTTTTGTTTTTAACTCAATTGGGGTTAAAGTTAGACTTTTTTTATAGCGTGGTGGGAGTTTTAATATCCGTACTTTTCATGTAACAGACTGTAAGGAGATGTTGATGTTTTGCAGTTTCTGATCTGCTGTATTTGTCATTATTTTTTCGCTATTCATGTTGTGATTTTCCTACAGCGTATTTTTTTTAGACTTAAATACGACTTAATAGAAGTAATGCATTGATACCGAACCACACTTTATGTATCACGCAAATCTATATATGAGATATCGACTTTTACTTTTGTAGTTATATGTTATGTCTGTATTTTATCTTACTGTTATTTGAAAGATATTGGTTATTATTTTAATGTATTTAAAATACTAGCCTTCTTCCTTCTGCCTTTCTATTTTCCCGTTTTTATCATATTCCAAAACGAAATACATATTACTGTCGTAAAGACTTCTAAACGTAAATGTTATTGTTTTATTTTTTTACCTATCATATTTGTAGAGGAGGTATTAATATGAAAGGCCTAACAAATATGTGTAATGAGTATGTTGTGGAAAAATGTAAACCATATTTAACAAACAAAAAACAAAAAACAAAAAAAACACGTATGGAAAAGACACTTTCATGAAGAAAAGAGGTTAAAGCTTAGGAGAATTACAAAGGGTTGTTTGTTATCAAATTATAATATTCCTACTAGAGTTATACCCCAGTTGGGCGGCAGTTAGCTTACGGACTTGCAACGCTAAAGTGCGGGGTTCGTATCCCTGCGGTGGACAGAGCGTAGATAGCCCGTTGTGTAGCTTTGCGCTAAAAGAAAAACAACAACCAACTATAGTTACGCTCCAGTATTCCATTCTCCTTTGCACTTAAAAACAGTCTTGAGTTCAATGTGCACACGCAGCGTGATTTGTTGCTAAAATAACACAATTTTACACAAAAATATACAGCACACCCCTAAACAATACACAGGAAATACATCCTGTCGAAAAGATTAAAAGCAGGAAGCTTTTATCATACTATAATGAAAACTAACATTATTACAAAAGCACGATGAAAGGGGCGTCTCCAGATATAACTCTTTTTTTTTCTCGAAAACTCAAGAAGGAAAAGAAATAATGTAATATTGTTGAGAAATGTTATTGTACTATATGTCCTTAATTAATGAAAACTTTTTTTTTGTGTCTTTTTTTATTTCAATCAGTGCAACTATGTATTGAAGTAATTGTCCTATTATGAGTCCTATCTAGTTTACATGTTAAAGAAGTGACATTTCTCGACTTAAAATCGAAATTGATGACAAATAAGATGCACGGTGTTTGTCGATTTCTTATTTCCACAGTTTAAACAGTCATAATAGTTTAAAACATAATCATTCTGAAATATACATATATATATTTATAATCCTTACTTTCGAATTATAAATATTTATACGTATCTACAGATAATTCTGAACATGAAATTATTAATTTGAATTGTTAATCTAACCGATGGTGCACATGAATTTGATTTCACGTAGGCAGTGACATACATACCCAGTTGGTGAAGTTGTTCCAAAGACTCGCCTGACCTAACTCACGAAAGGTACACCTGTGAGATATATACAGGATTAATTGATTTTGAGCAAATAGTTCCGGCTGATACAAAGTTCCAATACTTAAAAGGCCACCTTTACAGTGCCGACACAGCAATCTTTAAGGCCTCTATGAATCGCAACTAACAACTACAGCCCCCCCCCACACACACACACACATGCACATGCCGTAATATTACGTAAAACAATAGAAAACATTGCTTTATTTTATCTCTGTTGTTCTGGGCGGGGGGGGGGGGGGTGTGGTTGTTGGTTGCGGTTCATAGAGGCCTTAAAGATTGCTGTGTCGGCACTGTAAAGGTGGCCTTTTAAGTATTGGAACTTTGTATCAGCCGGAACTATTTGCTCAAAATCAATTAATCCTGTATATATCTCGCAGGTGTACCTTTCGTGAGTTAGGTCAGG
>NW_013666577.1:310802-328315 GCF_000517525.1 Limulus polyphemus | reverse complement strand
AACTAACCAACACCACCCCACCCCCACCCACACACACACACATGACACATCGACGTAATATTACGTAAACAATAAGAAACTATTGTCTTTATTTATCTCTGTTGTTCTGGCGGGGGGGGGGCAAGTATTCTTGTCCTAGGCTTTCACAGGCTTACATACGCCATTGCTTATATTCTTGTCTTTTAACTTGGATATTTCTTAAATTGATCATATGTGTCTGTGTGTGTGTTTATATACGCATAAAAGAAACTACTATGCAGTGTTTTAAAAATTGCCTCAGATGAAGAGTGATTCGTTTCCACCATCTCCAGCCCAACGGTCAATCATAAAAACGTGAATTCACAACAGTGTATTTAAATAAACAATTTTGAATTAAAAACCGCACGTCATTTTTGTTATAAAACAGAACACAAAAATGTGTTTATGTCGCGACAATAATAAGTTGTATTATATTTCACGGAAATCTGTGTATAGGGGAAGCTTATTTTGCGTTGTAAAATAACACAGTTTATCTTAATTTACAACACAACTTTTGAAAACGAATTTCTCCTGCCGAAGTGATGGGGATTTCTAACTTCTTTGTTTTACGTACATGTAAATATATAAACGTATTAGCCTTCCGCTACATGAATCAGGTTATCCGTGAATCTAATAATTCTATTTACAAAGTTTTCTAACTACCCCTACAGTTAAAAGTTTGTAAAATCCGGTTATACACGTGGCTTAAACATCTTAATCATTTTATTTTTAGTTCCGTTTATCTTATGTCATAAAAAAAGAATCTGAACAAAAAAAATTGAAATGTGAACCATGTTAAATTATATTTTACTCCTCTTGAAACTACATATACACTATGATAAGCATTTTTATTATTATCAAGGAAATATTGTTTATTGAATTAAAAATGAATTAATATATTGTTGATTGGAGAAACGAGACAAAAACAAAGTACGTGCTCAAATTGTTTGTTTGTAATTAAGCACAAAGCTACACAATGGGCTATCTGGGCTCTGCCCACCACGGGTATCGAAACCCGGATTCTAGCGTTGTAAGTCCGCAGAAATACCGCTGTGCCACTGGGGGCACGTGCTCAAATGAACTATGACGTAAATTCGTGTTTTCCGATATTGTAACGAAAATGAACACACTGCTGAAACTGGTGGTATCAAAAGTTTAAATCATGAAGAAACACGACAGTTTTTTTATTTTTTATTTTTATAATTTCGTAACGAAATATCAATACCGATAAATAAACATTTAGGGTGCTTATTGTTCCTTTCTAGATGTGGATCAGATTTTCATTCGATGAGGGGCACGGGTGTAATCCTTTGGTAGTGCTCTGGATTTCGGAGTTGGGAGCTGAGTTCGAATCCGAGTGTAATCACAAAAACTACCAGTTTAAACTGTAGGTTCTTTATAAGAGTGACAGCCACTCCCTTAGCGTGGAAAGTTAGTAATAGAACACTGCTGACTGTAGTGCTCTAGATTTCGGAGTTGGCGAGCCTGAGTTCTAATCCGACTGTAATCACAAAATATTACTACTTTAAACTGCTGGTGCGTTATAAGAGTGACAGTCACTCCCTAAGCTTGGAATGTTGGTAACAGAACGCTGCTAATTGTTTGCCTTTCCTCTAGTTAGTTATTTAAAAATTAGAGACGGCGGCAGATAGCCTAAGAATCTATGCCGTTAATACATTCAAGTACTTATTTGGCTGTTGCATTTTGAATATCCTGAAATTATATTTTTAATGTTGTATATTTGACAGATTTTGAAGAAACTCCCATTTTATTCTCATTGAGTGTTAATTTTTACTATAGCTCATGCATTTTTCAGCAGTTAAAATAATACATATTACGGTAAACGTTAAATGGTACGGATATGTTAGTATACGAGTGTATGAATATCTCTTCTTATAGTTATTGACCCTCGTCTTACTCCGTTAACGATCCCTTTGTAAACGCATACATGCACTGAATGTAGTATTACCTCGGTCAGTATTCATTCACTCTGCATAATTTATGAGTGTGTGTATGTGTGTGTTTTGTTATAGCAAAGCCACGTCGGGCTATCTGTTGAGTTTACCGAGGGGAATCGAACCCCTGATTTTAGCGTTGTAAGTCCGAAGACTTACCGCTGTCCCACCGAGGGACTAATTTATGAGTAAAATGGTTTGAAATTCTCTCCTGTTTATTTTTCATGTTCAATTGGCTTGTGATGTTTATAATTATACTTTCATTTACAAACACAATAATTTTCACATTTACATTTAAAAATATTGAAACTCCAGTATGTCACCACAAGACTTGTTAAAAATGATTATTTAATTAATTAAAATAATGGGTCCGGAAATCTTTGAGTTTTTGAAATTTTCTTTTCAGTGGTAGGTAAGTTTCCCTAGGTAGGATTTCTGGGCTTTACTAAAATAATACGGCTCAAAGTATACGCAGATTACACATGTGTGTGTAATCTTTTATTTTATTTTTACTTATTGGAAAAGTAGAAAGAAACAGGTTTTATGGGAGAAACACATCCTCCAACGTTCTATGTAAATTTAAAATTCCTCAGAATTGAGGGTGTAGCACCATTGTACTTCATTTTGATGTAAAAAAGAAACTTTGGATCAACAAGAAAAGCTTGCTATGTAGCAACTCTTCTGTTTACTGGTTAAACAAGGTTCGCGAAGTTCATTCAAGCACCAAGATGACTATGAAAAGTATGTTAGCGAATCTCAGTAGCAGTAGCAGTTACAGGGTTAACTTTTAGTTCTGATCTGTATAGTTAGTTTGCCGCGAGAAGTTAAGGATGAAAGATTCGGTATGCAAATATAATAGCGTAATGGATAATCTTCTGCGTTTGTTGAACTGGACGCGGCTTAATGATTTGTATCCATGGGCTATGAATTAATAGGGTTTAAAGTTCGTGACCCATTCCCACAACAATGTGATCTGTAGTTTCGGGCTGTGGATGCACAATAAGAATGACGATCAAATTCTACTACTCTTTCAGACAAGAGTAGCCAAAGAGGTGGAGGTGGATGCTATTGATTAAGTGGCTTCCTTTTAGTCTGTCAGTTTGAAGTTAAAGGTAGTTTTGCGCGATTAGTCCTTGCAAATGTTTTAAAATAAATGAATTTATTAAGGGCATAGGTTAAAGGCTAGTTAACTCCCTGCAGTGCCTTTGCAAGTTACATAGGGTCCGTACTTTCGAATTCCGATTTTAAGTGGCACAAGCGGATGGGAATGCTTAGTTTCTAACGTGAGTCAGTTTGATCTTGAGAGATAAAAGCTGCTGAGCTGATTCACTAATCCTGTAAAAGTGACAGTCCTGTGTCCTATACAAATATTCACACCGTTTATTTGTTTTTATTTTGCTTTAGACATAAATAAAAATAGTTTTTCACTTTACACAATTTGTGCACTATGTTTATTTTAATTTTATTTTTAGCTTAAAACTCAGTCATTTGACTTAAACGAGCTTAAAGGAATGTTTTTACTGGAGGAATGCCTTACTCTCAAGAGGAATAGTTCGCTGCTGGAGAAAGATGGTTTTATGAGGTAGGTATTGAGTACAAGAGAAATCATCTCTTGGACATAGGAGTTTTTTTCGTTGTTACAGAGGTCCCTGACATTGATTACCCTGCAACTGCCGACTCAGGAAGATAGGCCGACGTCTGATGCACTCAGAACAACGAGTCAAACCTTTCCCCCTGAGGATCAATCTCGGCACAAGGGAAGTAAGGACCAAGGGTCTGATGGTCGCTGAGGTAGAATGGCACCTTCCGAGTCTGAGACTATATGGGGAGGTTTTTAAATTAATCTCAGGCTGTCGCTAGCCATAGTACTACAGCTGAGAAGGACTATAAGTGCAACAGGTGATTAACTTCCGTCGGTCTGTTTTGTCTTTCCAGTAGGTGAGAGAGTAGACACACATGGGTAAAGACAATGAACCATTGAGCAGTAGTGAGACTCTCTGAACTGGGAGGTATCCTGCCAGGACCACCATGGTTCGCAATGAAATAAGGGGTCAACTACTCATCTGAGCATTGAAATTTCTGAGTGCATCTATCACCCCTGACCTGTGACATTGGTGTATCTCAATCAGGCATTGGGCGAGAACCCATAAGGGAGAGGCCTTGACTAGCATCTCTGGTCCCTATGAGTGAGACAAAGCAGATTTTGCCCCAAATTTTCAAAGAAGTGACAAAAGAAGGTTTGGACTGTTTCTTGAAACGTATCGTACAATTAACTTCTGGAATGGCTGGACTCAGGTGCTAGCATTCCAATGTCTGAACCTGAGCTTAGACGGTCTGGCGATCAAACACCTAGATGAGGTACAATAAAGGGACTGGGGTATAGTTATGACTGAGTTGCGCTGCCAATTCGATCCTGTGGAGAATCAGGTGATCCATCAGGCTGTTTAAGGCTTGAAAGAGGGTCAGAACCGAGGGTCTGGACACTTACACGAACGATTTGTGCTACCTGCATGGTAAAGCTTACCCTACAATGACTGCAGCAAAGAGAGAGGACATCCTTATGAATAATTTCGTTGAGGGACTTTGGATCAAAGCCATGAGGCACCAGCTGTTAGTTAGTTTTCGCTGCGACCTGGTACGAAATAGTAACTTCGAGCCAGTTGTTAGAGAAGAAAAAGCCTGTAGCACTTTTCCTATTCAGGCACCTCCACTACATCAAGCTAGAGCCATGCCGAGGGTAAACCAGTCACACACACATCCCGGCACTGTGATGCAACTGCACCCGTTTCTAGTGAATAGTCAAGGCTATCCAGGTCTACCCATGAGGTACATGCCACAGCTTATCCTAGTGATGGCTGTGCCTGGTGGTCATCCAGGTGGTAAAAAACAAAGCTCCTGCTTCACTTGTGGTCTGGTGAGACACTGCCACATGATCTGCTCGTAACTTGCCGAGCAGCAAAGACAAAAGGGCAACCAGTTCCAGCGAATGGCCCAGCAGATGCCAGCCAACCAATAGCGCCCACACTTTGCCGAGCAGCAAAGTTATCAGTACTTTTTTTTTTTTTTTTGCTTTGTACGTAAATAAAGATTGTTCTTCACCAGAACTTGTCCAATCTGTTTATTTTCTTAGTTGAAAACTCAGTCAGTTTTGCTAACTTCAAATTTACTAGGTAATTATCGTGATCGATCATCCCGGTATAAAGCAGACTTGCCTAGCACTCTATGCTAGAATCAGTTATAAGTTATAAAGCAGACTTACCTAGCACTCTTGCGAGAATCAGTTATAAGTTAGAAAGCAGATTTATCTAGCACTCTTTGCGAGAATCAGTTATAAGTGAGAAAGCAGATTTATCTAGCACTCTTTGCGAGAATCTGTTATAAGTTATAAAGCAGACTTACCTAGCACTCTTGCGAGAATCAGTTATAAGTTAGAAAGCGGATTTATCTAGCACTCGTTGCGAGAATCAGTTATAAGTTATAAAGCAGACTTACCCAGCACTCTTTGCGAGAATGAGTTATAAATTATAAAGCAGACTTACCTTGCACTCTTTGTGAGAATCAGTTATAAAATACTTCATTACATTAAAGCCGTAAGTATAGTCAAATTTTGTAATGATTGAGTATAAAAACAATATTATACGTAGTATAATATTTTAGCTATGAGGATACGAAGGTCATATCCTCGATTGTTTGTTGGCTTCCTTCACTCTCTCTCCCTCTTCCTCACACACACACACACACACACACACACACACACACACATGTACAAGATGAGTCAAGAGCCTTGGTTTTTTCCTATTTTTGTGAATTGAGTGTGGAATATCAAAATCTGCTAACATAGGAAGTTAACGCATGTTAAGAGTCATTTGTTACCCTATATGGTGTCATGATATAAAGGTCAAATTAAGATAATCTAACTGCACGAATTACATAACTTTATAATTCATATTGTATTGAAGCGAAATTTTTTACATTAGAAAAATACACATAAGGAAAACAGCGTTTGTGGGTTAATATTGTTGTGCGCTTTTGTATCGACACAGCCCCCAAGTGGCACCGCCGTAAGTCTGCGGACTTACAACGCTAGAAACCGGGTTTCGATACCCCTGGTGGGCAGACCACAGATAGCCCATTGGGTAGCTTTGTGCTTAACTACAAACAACCATCGACATATTTTACTGTGCCACTGGGGGGGGGGGCTAACATTTATAACAGACAATAAAATGCATTCGTATACCTATAGGTAACTAAATGTATATTGATAATAGAATATATATATATATATATATATATTAATTTGTGTGTGTGTGTATATATATTAGGTAGTTAGTTTGTGTTTTGAATTTCGCGCAAAGCTACACGAGGGCTATCTGCGCTAGCCGTCCCTACTTTAGACTAGAGGGAAGGCAGCTAGTCATCACCACCCACCACCAACTCTTGGGCTACTCTTTTACCAACGAATAGTGGGATTGACCGTCACATTATAACGCCCCCCACGGCTGAAAGGGCGAGCATGTTTGGTGGGACTGGGATTCGAATCCGCGACCCTCTGATTGCGAGTCGAGTGCCCTAACCACCTGGCCATGCCGGGCCATATTAGTTAGTGGGTGTAAATAATTATTGAATAGGACAACATTATATTTTAATATCTGATGTCTTGGATTTTATAACTTGTTATTTTTACAGGCTTATATTTTATAGTTTTGATGGAGTCAGCGTTCCAGATACTGTGAAAGCATTTCTGATGGGAAAACATTAAACAATCGTAACCCTCCTCCCTTCGCTTTTATTATTATGGATATTTATCAACATCTAAGACTATAGAGGAATTAAATTGAGTGTAAACTTTACGAGTGTCAGCTTCGTAACATCTTGTAACACGTTATCTGTTTTATATATACATAGCTACGCGTGTTTTTAATGGCTGTCTACTTGCTTTAATGTTTTCGAATTTTCCATCACGACTTCTGCACGCTGGCTGTGTCAGCACATCTACCTGACGTGCGTGATGTGATAAGAACGAGCACACCGTGCAGAATAGCATGGGATACCACCTTAAAATATCCCCAGTACTATCCTAAGCCAGTGATTTAATCAGACATAAAATAAGAAATTACATATACAGCATGTAAATAGAAATAGCAATAAAACACGTGCTCCTCGTGGATGTAGTTTAAAATAATTCACCCATTTTTGTTTGCGTTGCTTAGTTGTGGCAGAATTAGTAAATCTATTCCAAATTTAAATGGATATATTGAATACCTGCATAATAGTACTTTTGAAGAATGTACAACACTAGAAACTTTTTACAACTGTAGGGCACGGCATGACCTACTTCCTAGTGCACTCGACTCGCAATGTGCGAGTGGCGAGATCGAATCTCGTCACCGAACATGCTCGCCCTTTCAGCCGTGGGGACATTATGATGTGACGGTCAGTCCCATTATTCGTTGGTAGAGAGTAGCCCAAGGGATGGTGGTGTTTATTAGCTGCTTTCCGTTTAATATCCTACTTCAAAATTTGGAACGGCTAGCGCAGATAGCCCTCAAGTAGCTTTGTTTGTTATGAATTTCGCGCAAAGTTACACTAGGACTATCTGCACTAGCCGTCCCTAATTTAGCAGCTAGTCATCACCACCCACCATCAACTCTTTTACCAACGAATAGTAGGATTGACCGTCACATTATAACGCCTCCATGGCTGAAAGGGCGAAAATGTTTGGTGTGATGGGGATTCGAAGCCGCAACCCAAAGATTGCGAGTCGAGTGCCATAACCACCTGACCATGCCGGGCCACCAAACAAACAAACTTGCCATTGTAAGATAACGGATATGAATCTATCGTTGATGTGAAATTATATGTATCCATTTACCTTAATCTATATAATCGCTTACTCGTAGTCCTCCGATGGGGGAAGCGGTAAAATTACGAACTTACAACGCTAAAATCCGGGTTCGATTCCTCACGGTGAACACAGCTAATATTCCAGTGTGACTTTTGCCCTAAAACAATCAACCTACCACTGTAACGGAACTACAAAACTAGACGAAGTATTATAAGAACGATAAATCTCTCTCGGTAGGGGCCCGGCATGGCCCGGTGGTTACGGCGCTCAACTCGCAATCTGAGGGTCGCGGGTTCGAATCCCCGTCACACCAAACATGCTCGCCCTTATAATGTGACGGTCAATCCCACTATTCGTTGGTAAAAGAGTAGCCCAAGAGTTGGCGGTGGGTGGTGATGACTAGCTGCCTTCCCTCTAGTCTTACACTGCTAAAGTAGGGACGGCTAGTGCAGATAGCCCTCGTGTAGCTTTGCGCGAAATTCAAAACAAACAAACTCTCTCGGTAGAAGTTCTGCGTTATCGGGTATAGTTATTAATTTATAAGTTCACATTATGTGTATGTGTTGTGATGCTTAAAGGATTTATTTTATTGACAAACAACTTGTAATTTTTTCTAAATCAAAGCTACAACATATTGTTAAAATGTCTTTATAAAATGGCCTCATTTTGACGAGTAGAAACTGGTTTACTCGGATAATTCTAGGTTATTTCCGTCAAAGTACGACATGCACGCACGTTCTTTCTTTGACGAAAAACAAGACGTGCTTGTTCGTGTATGTATTTTAAGATTAATCGGAAAAAAAGTAACTTAAGTACTTAAAAGTACTTAAAACTCTTTTAATGTCTATGTCAGTTGATGATTGCACTATATTTAACCACATTTAAAAAATAGTTGTCAGAATACGAGAGAAATGTAGTGTGTTCCAGCAAAATATTATCAGTGCATTGCAAAATTGCCTTATTATTTGAATATTTTGATCCACGTGTTTCTGTACAAAGCCATCGCATGCAGTCTGCCATCTTTCACGCAGCATCTGAAAGGTAAATGACCCCATTATTATTATCTTTATATTGGTTTTGTAGTTCCCTAAAATCAGTACTGCATATTAATGACACAGATACAAATAAATTGCTCAAAAATAACATCTTATGTCTGTTTCCTTGTATGCTCTTAAAATATACGCGTGGTGTCTTTCCCAGTTCTTATTGAAATGTTGTTCAGCAATTTTAGAACCTTTTGAACCTTCAATACTTTACTGACATATTGCAGTGTTATTTAGAGTCGAGTTCTTAGTAATTAATTGTACTTTATTAGGTTCCTTCGAAACGATCTAAAACTTGATGCCTTATAGAACTATTTTATGTCTCGAATATTGTAATGTTCACCAGATATATCATCTGAAAACCCTGTAGGGGTGAGCCATGCAGCGAAAAACTGACATCACATGGTAAAAATATAACTGCGAATTAATTGCGTAACGAAAGTCAGGAGATACTGAAATATATTTTACATGCCATTTTTTTTCTTGCTAAGATTTGTACATGAAGATAACCAATTTTTATAAGAATTAGAATGAAAACAAACCTTGTTAATATTATACTATAATATCTTTGAATATAAAGTTCATACTATTGTTAAGTTTCTTAAGTTAAGTTAAGATTCTTAATAACATTGCGAAGATGTTTTGCATTTAATCTGAATTTCATATCGTAATGAAAAGTAACGGTAGAGAAATTGACATGGTGTGTCTCAATGTTTTTGCTACATATATATTGTACTCTTTTTTTTTTTATTCTTTCAAGAGTGTGCAAGGAACTGACATAAATTATGTTTGACGAAATGTATACTACTGGTATTCTAATTTCTAATTAAAGAATTGTTTTTCGATTACTATAATAAAAATGGCGTTGCGAGTATTTGCAATGGAAATATTCTATTTTTAGTGCCGTATACGTTTTACTTATTACAAATATTGGCATTGGTGTTCTGCTTTTTGTTGTTCCTTTGATAAAGAACTGTGACTTTCGTACTGGAAGTTGGACTAAACATATGTAATCTTTACTAGTGTGTATGTGTGTGTTCTATCAAAGTATATGCATTCAATCACATGTGGCTGTATTTGGAGGCATATTATCTTACTCTTGTTAGTGTATTAGAGCAGCGTAAGTTTGTATACGTGATTTATCAAAGGCAATATAACCCCCCCCCCTTCACACACACATACGCGCGCACGTCTTTACCAAAACGAAATGATTTTCACATTATTTTATTTAAATTATTTAGTAAAACTTGGCAGAAACGCTAAACTATTCGGAAAAAAAGGATAATAAGATGTTGGATACGTTATGTTGAAACGATTTTGGAGCCTCAACACGTTGTTACAGTCCATATCGCTACGTCCTGTCGTGCTCTATCTGACGATTGTGCATCTTGCCATAGCTCTGCATGTAGTGTCATGTCCAAAGCACACTACTTCTCTGTACAGGATTTTATAATCCACATAGTTTACCTGTTTCAACATTCCGATCGTATCAGATCCATAGTAGCTATATTCGAAGACTTGCCAGAATGTCTTTGTATAGAATATTATTAATACTCGATTTTTTGTTTTCCAGCAGCTTGTGTTATGCTGTTTGGTTTGATTGTGAATTTCACACAAAGCTACACGAGGGCTATCTGCGCTATCCGTCCCTAATTTAGCAGTGTAAACTAGAGGGACGGTAACTAGTCACCACCGCCAACTCTTGGGCTACTCTTTTACCAACGAATAATGGGACTGACCGTCACATTATAACGCCTCCACGGCTGAAAGCGCGAGCATGTATGGTAGGGCGGGAATTCGAACTCGTGACCCTCAGATTGCGAGTCAAGCGCCCTAACCACCTGGCCATGCCAGACTTGTGGTATGCGACAGTTGAATGATAAATATAACTTGGAGACTTATTTTGGTGAACCCGAATTTGTTGGCTTCTTTTTACAGACAGAAATCCAGAATGATTGTCATGACTGTTACCTGGGGCACGAGGAGGGCTTTTGCCACTGATATCTATGTTCGTGGATTCTCACTTGTTACAAGATGCCTCACTTTGCATACCGCGGATTTAATACGAGTTGTTGGGGGTCTCTTTTTGGATTTTCCCAATGTGATCCATATTCTTTCGTTTTGCAATGCCGTTCAATGCAAAGGATATCCCAATCTGAACACGTACGAACATTTTGTACTGCGTACCCTTCCCTAAAGCGAACAATTTTCGGTGGCAACACTATCTGTGTAATGTAAAAATGTAGTTCTGATACATTCCGTTCCACCACGACTTTATATTGGCTATGGTTGTCACGTCCTTGCTGATTTCCATATTCAAAATTGTTTGAATATAATGTAGTCAACCCTTTATAGAATATCAGTTTTGGAAGTTGCGTGTGAGGTTTAAATATCAAAACACAGCATTTGCAGACAATATAACATGTCAAGCTGTTTCTGAATTACCAAATGACTAGGATGGCAACAATAAAAAGCGTAGACACCCAATGTCGTGTACGGTTAGTACTTGGAAGGGTAACCATCTGCGAATATCTGTGGTGGGAAGAGCACAGATATTCCATTGTGTAGCTTTGTGCTTAACTTCAAACAAACAATAAAATGAGAGAAACGTTTTTTGATAAAGCATAAATGACATGGTACACTAGACCGACATTATTTTTACACGTTCCAGTCATTTAACTTTTACAAGCTTTGAGTACTGATGCTCAACTTAACAGTGCATCAATGATAAAGCTATATAAAACTTCAACATTACAACTGAAGTAGAAGTAAGCGTAATTTCACCAGAACTGACCACAGGAACTAATCATAACAAATACCTTACAGATAAGAGTGGTTTTAGTGAGTAAATTGTAGACTTATCAAAAATGAAATATAGACTGTCGAACATGCAGTCACTAAAGTACTTAAAGTAAAATGTTTAGCCATGTTCTCTTATATTATACAAGTGTAAGTTAAATGGGTACGTAAAGAATATTGGGATCAAATCTCTTTAGCCGGAAATTCGAGTTAATTTTTAAGAGTTTCTGAGCTTTATACAATATATACGCAGCACATATACACTCATAATGTTACTAAAGC
Source organism: Limulus polyphemus (assembly GCF_000517525.1). Lineage (NCBI taxonomy): Eukaryota > Metazoa > Arthropoda > Merostomata > Xiphosura > Limulidae > Limulus > Limulus polyphemus. Next base: position 316,373 of record NW_013666577.1, on the reverse strand, counting down.
AATTGGAAATGTAAACCCGAACAACACACCATGAGCACATGGGCTAAACGGCGTGGTCAGAGACCATTAGGGTTGAAGTATAGCCGTCCATAGTTCGATCTACTGACTAGGGTGAAACATGGCCAGCCAGTAGCACCTTTCTCTACAACGGCTTTGTCTAGTCTTTTGACCCGAATAACGGGATTGACTGTCATTTTTATAATGCGCCCACGGCTGAAAGTATGGGGCGTGTTCAATGACATCACTGGTCAAAACCTAGACCTGTGGACTCGCAGCCTAATACTCTTAACCACTGCCAGAAACTGAAGGACGTGGGTGTAGAAGATGGGAATTTTGCCTGTATTTGACGGTCAAAAAATAAATATTTGTTATGTAGGTTTTTAACTGAACTACTGTGATATTCAGGCACACTGATATCAGCCAGATAATTAAAAGTATCCACAAGAACGCACATTCCGAAAATATACTGTAGTACATAACTTCAATCATTGACAGCAAAAGAAACACAAGTGAAACAAATACTAATTATCAATGAATAACCGGACTGATGAGCTTCTAATTCGCAGACTGACAACTGTATTACCTGCTAGGGTGAAGAGAGGTTTCCTACGCCTGCACAACAGAATCAGGATCAGTTCAAGATGAATTAGGCCTAGCCGTCAAGAGACAGACTTGTGTGGAATATCCACTTTTAGCATCATGCAAAGCGTTAGTGTGGTATCCCAAAAGGTATTATGTTACATACTGCAATCAATAGGCTACGTACAAAATCTAAACCAGTGGTTCCCAACTTTTTGTGGCCCTCGCACCCCTCCACTAAAAAGTGTGCATTAGACATTTCCTCTTGACGACATTTGGGGGAAACGGATCTTGTATAGGCCTCTTCCGCGCACCTCCTGGATTCTCATTTCGCACCCTGGTTGTGAACTCTTGATCTAAACTATCTCAAACGAAAACCAATTTTTACACCTGTTTGACTAGGCTACCTTCATAAAGAAGCCGTACAGAAACGCGTACCTACTGGCTTGAGGTTTATATAAAAAGGGTATGTTTAACGATATTGTGATATCTGGTCAGTATGGATGTGGTTGACTACGGAGAAATGTAGAAGTATTACCAGAAAAATGATACTAATTATGAAAGCATGAAGTTAATAGCTATTTCAATTACGACACTATCATGTGGTGTATATGTAAAATAGAACGAGTTTATTACCTCCTCATTATTTTTCTCCTGGGCAATTATACTTACGTAAAGTAATATTTTCTAGTTTGGAATCATGTTTTAATTTGAGTGGCACCATTAGATATTTAGACTTCAATGTACTGTTTAGTATCGTGGGATACGATTAATATTAAAATATGATATTGTTTATAGGTGGCATTGTAAATTTTGTCATCAAACTATTGGTGTTTTGCTAAATTGTCATGATCTGTCTTTTGTAATATGTTTCAAAGTGTTTAAGCCTTTTACCCTATGATACAAATATGATACATTCAAAAGGTAACTTCTGAACAAATCTGTATTCATCTCATACATACCCTGTGTATTAACCAATGAAATCGCAATTTGCTCAGTAGAACCAATCGCATGCTGCACATTATAAATTATATTATTTAGTGAAATTGAGACACTTTCGTAGTTATGGGAACAATAATCTTTTGCAACATTGCTTATTGAGAGAGATTTACAAGTGATATTAGCAAGATAACACCAATTCTTGTTGAAAGAATGCCGATATAGGGTCTGTCATGACTTGGTGGTTATGGCGCTTGACTCGCAATCTGGGGGTCGCGAGTTAAAATCCCGTCATCGAACACGCTCGCTATTTTAGCCGTGGGAGCGTTATAATATGACTTTCAATCTCACTTTTCGTCAGTAAAAGAATAGTCTAAGAGCTGACGGTGAGTAATGTGGACTAGCTACCTTCTCTCTGGTCTATCACTTTAAAATTAGGAACTGCTAGCATAGATAGACTTCGAGTAGCTTTGCGCGAAAATCAAAAACAAGCAAACAAAATATTGATGTGTTGAATTCATGAGAAGATTGAACCTAATGGTGAACTAAGAAGATATATTCAAAGAGAAAAGAAAATTACTGCCAAAGATGGTGTCATTTGAAAGACACAAATGTAGCAGCTAAAAAAGATCAGGAGCATAGACTTTGCTTGCTCTCCAAAGCTAACTAAAGGTGACTTCTTTAACCTGATTGGATTGACCAACTCTCAGTTTGATTACCTGTCTTCCAGGATTCCATCTTTTCCTCGTTACTCTTCGTTGTCACTTATACAAATCAGTTCTGTTTTGTTTTTTAATTCTGGGTCTGGAAGGTTCTTTCGTTATAAAGAAAGTAATATACTTGAGTCGTTCTTTTTTGATGACTGATTTCTTTCCTTGATTTGAACACGGGACGTTTTAGTAAAGGGGAAAAACGACAATATCACCCTACTTCAACATGCATGTATATCTTATATATATATTTGTATTGCGAACCGTGGTGTCTGTCCGAGCGTTCGTCTGTCTCCCATTTGAAAAGCTGCGCACGCAGGCAAAGCTGAACATTTACTTGTGAAATGACAGGAGAACAGGTATAGATAATGTTGATACCAAATTTTATTTCACAAGCAGGATATTCTACACTAACTTGTTAGGAATTAATCACACTATCATTCACATTTCAAAACGTGACGTAACTTAAAGAATAAAAATGTAGATTTACGGTATGTTATTGTTGAGCGGCTCTTAGCATGACTGAAACGCCCAACAATTACTTACTTGTGGACGGTATTAGCAACACAAGTAACCTTTTTAAAGTCCATGAAATAATTGAAATTCATAGATTAACTTAAACTTTTCCCGTCACTGGGGACGGGTACTTTTGCTTGTGTGCGTTTATGTATATATACGTAAAAGATATGCGTATTCCACAACGAGGTTACAATATGCACAAATAGTGGCTACTTGTTAAACTAATGATTCCTACAGAGAAACTAATTTTTTGAAGGGTTGTCAAAACACTGCAAAATAAAAATTATAACGTTTTGTACTTTATGCGGCGGATTTACTTTTGGTTTTAACAAAGAGTTTCAACCAAAGTATTCTACGTTTATTTCACTGTCAGAGAAATACGTATATTGAGTTGTTTTTTTGTTTCAATATCTACATATAAATCGCAATACAGGCGTTCGAACAGCCCTGACATGTACTGTTACAAACTGTTAATGCAAAAATATTCAGTTAGCATACATCTATATGGTACAAAATCCTTATTCAAACCGTTTAAAGGTACCAGGTTTTTTGGACTAGTGTTAATCACTTTCAGTGTGTTTACTAACGGTGTTATATGAATGTAAATAATGAACCGTGACAAAGTTTTTCAATGTGTATACAAGCGGAGGACATCAGGAATAGCATAATACATTACCATAGGTATTATATTTTTGTAGATCACGTGACAAACCACTGTATATACCTCGAACGTCACCAAATAGCTGACTGAATCATCTTGTGCAGCCTATTTTTAAAGTACACGCATAGAATATTGTTACATCATAGGTTACTGCACTTTGTAAGTAATTTTATTCTTTGATATTATAGCAGACATTTAGTTTCAAGGGCGCGTGAACTAAGGGTGCTAGGAATGTTCCGCACCTGCGGGTGGTGATATGAGTGGGATGATTTGCTTTTCTGTTTCGTAAGCCTGTTGTAAACATTTTAGCAAAGGCTGATGGAAACATTTTTTCAGTGGAAATGATTATGGTAGCAGTGGATAAAATGGATATAAAATGCAAATATTATGGGATTCCTCTCCCTTATTGTGCGTAAATAGACTAGCTGCACAAGAGTGCAGTTATGTGTTGATAGTTTAAACTTGGATTGGCTGTCATTCAGCCAGTTACAGTGCCACATCAGCATAATGTCTATAAAAGTTCAGGCAGTCAAACTTCTTCCAGCAGGTGTGGGGTGAATGTATTTCTATCTTATTATTATTAATTTTTGAAGTAACCCTATTTATTATTTCTGTATTATATTTGCATGTTTATATGTACCGTTACTATGTGCATGCCCCTCCATGCAGAAGGGTTAATAAAGAAAAAAATATGCACTCATATCAGAAGTGAAACATGACAAACGTCCAGAAATCACGTTTAAAGCTGGTGAAGCATACTTCACGTAAAAAATTGAAGTGAAATTTCTTGTGTCAGTAGGAGCTGTACAGAAACCCTGAAGAAGTGACGTGAAACTAGTACTTTTGAAAATAGAAATAGACGAGGCCCAAGGCCCAAATCCTTCAAAAGTGATGTTAAGTAACTTACGATATGCTCGACAATTCAGTATGAATCTGGTCCGTGACCAAGCTATAAGCACAGATTAAATGTTGCCGCCAAGAAGATAAGATAAACATTAGCAAAAGTGGCCTTAGTGGATGTGTGTGTGTGTGTTTGTATGTTCAAAAATCACTGCTTAGGAAAGATGACGAAACCAAAATGCTGAAATGGGCATGTTTTCAAACAGTTGTATGAGCAAAGCTCGAGGAGAATGCATTTTTATAGCTTAATCCAAATTCAAGTTGTTTTAACAACAAATAATCATCGTTTTTTCGATGGCAGAAAGAAGAACAGTATCACTGTCAATATATAACATCTACGGTGAAGCAACAATACAACAATGGGCTTCGTCTCAGCCAATGATATTGGAAATCTGGATGGCACCCTGACTGCTGGCCAGTACAGTAATATTCCTGTCCATCATAGCATTCTCTCATGAACAAGACCTGTTGGGCAAGGATTCATCTTCTGAAAGACTGTGATTCCAAACACTTAACAAGCTGGAAATGGTACCTGGCGTGAAGAGGCCAATGGAACACTCAGTCTGATATGAATATTTAGGTTGTGTGATCTTATATGGAAAATGGAAAAGTAAAAAGCAACCAGCTAAACAAACTGGCAGGACTTAGGGGAGTATTAGCATAAGTTTATGAATCGTACATTGATAAACTCGGGGCCGGCACAACGTGTTTTGGCGTCCTGTGCAAACGCTGATTATTCCGCTCTTCTGCCATTATAGGAATTATACACAATTGCGCCCTCAAAAACCTGCTACCCTGTGTAGAAATGCACGCGCTGCACCCCTGTTCGCGCTGATCCTGGATAAACTTATGGTGGCATAAAAACAAAGAATGCCGATTTTAAAGCAAATACAAAATACTAGTTAATTTTACATCTTTTTTTTTTCCATTCCATTTGGATTTTCTATTTGTGCATAGTTAAGCGCAAAGCTACACAGTGGGTTATCTGTGCTGTGACTAATACGAGTATCGAAACCCAGTTTTTGGCGTTATAAGCTTTCAGTCTTATCGCTGAGCCAGTCGGGCCTATATTTTCTACGGTAATATATTGTACTACTGATAAGTAGACCATTTAGTTGCAATTACTCATTGTTCGTGACTCATGTGTGTGTGTGTATCACCTGTGCGCTTCCTTAATATTATAGATAAATACATGTTGATGCTGGCCTCTATTTATTTACATTGTTTTAGCATAACAACAGCTGAATACATGGTTTGCATCAC
>NW_013666577.1:305288-309646 GCF_000517525.1 Limulus polyphemus | reverse complement strand
ATTTACCTACCTTTTTTTTTTTTCTCTAAGATCTCAAACCAAATAGGAAAACCTCTTTCCTACGTATACGAAGTGCCAAATCGCTTATATACTTCTTAACAAAATTTGTAGTCTTCCTTTACTAAAAGATAACCAAACAACTTTGGCCACAAACTAAATTTATAAAATAGAGTGTGGATGCAAAAAAAAAGTCTATATCAGTCAGACAATTCCTAAACTAAAATGTCATTCGAAGGAACACAAACTTGCTGTCAAAACAAAAACTGCACATCATTATGTATAGCAGAACATATCATTAATTATAACCACATGTGTAGCAGAACATGCTGTTAATCATAACCACCGTATCTTGTGGGGTTGTTCCATGAGTAATTACACTGAAATGAATGTAAGAGATTCGATGGAAATATTTAAAAACTGAGGTTTTTATTTATGTTAAAACTAAGAACTAGGAATTTCAGTCTTTTTTTTTGTACTTAAAACATTGTAGAGAAATGCATATATTTATTAAAAACTAGCTGGACGGGTGAAATAAAAACTCGTTTGCAACAAAGGATAAGAAATTGTGCTTCTATTTATTTATTTTTTCTTAACATAATATACATTAATAAAAATACATAAATACACCAATACTGAAAAGAAAGACATACTGTTTTCAAGAATTCTATGAATATGAAATTTGATGGGGGCGGGGGGGGTTCAACTCCCAATCCCTTCGTGACCTTCCTCATGTCATCCTGTATAACTGTGTCAAACTTGGTGTTGACTGATCAAGAAATGTGAAACGCGTAAGGAACAGATATGAAATGTATTTTTTTCCTGGACACACACTTTAGTTTATACAATAGATATATTTGTACGTTGTTTTGTAATTATGTTGACCATTTTACCATGTGTGTAGTGTATATATGTATTTATTGGTATTGTTTCATTTACGTAGAACACTAATTTATAATTGACATTTACCACATGGTATAGGAATGAGTGTTTAAATATATTGTTGCCTGTCTACTTTAAATTTACCTGTTAATGACCCGAACAAATATGGCGGAACATGTAACAAAATATATTTGTTTTGCAATAATAAATAAATGCACACATTTTGAGAAATACGAGAAAAGCTGTTAACATTTTCAACCAGGTTCGTATCCGATGGGGGAACGAAAATGTGTTGTAGAAATCTTGCTGTTGTTTTAATCTTTTACAACGTAAGTGATGATCGATCATGCGTGTGCCTTATTCTTTGAATTTACCAGTCAATCTGCTTTAATTTATTTACAAGTAAAGCCCAATTAATTTTATTGATATATAGTTTTCTTCATTTACTCTTCATTTTAATACAGCTTATATCGTTTAGTTTCAACCTTATCACAACGCAATAGTTCTAATGAACAGCCATTCTTTTGTTTATCATCAGTTAATGAAGTGATTTTTTATGCCTTCACACCAAGTCTTCTTTCTTTTCGGTCAGGACGTTATCGTAAAAATCGCGCTTCACACTTTAGGGCCGTGGATGCGTCATAAGAATGACAGTCAAATTCCACTATTCTATAAAAGTAGGCAAAGAAGTGGCGCTGGGTACTGTTGACTGCCTTCCCTCTAGTCCATCAGTTCAAAATTAGGAACGGTTGTGCGCAGATAACCCTTGTATAGCTTTGCGCGAAATTCTAAAACAGAAAAACAAAACTTTCCACCTGCAACAAATCACCACACCTGTCGTTCCACGTACTAGGTCTATTGATCTCTTGTTATTGTGAAGATGGGGCAACTGTGTGCTTGATTATTCCTTGGAATACCACAAAGGTTCCTGTCATTTCATAAATAATTGTACATTTCGAACAGTAAAGCTTTCATTAAGGTGTCAGGGCTAGCTCTGTAACGTTATTAATATATAGAGTAATTACACGTTTATATATGTAACTAAAATCGCAAATCTCCAAAAATGAAAAATTTAGGGCGTATCCGCATAGCTCTGGATACAAAAATGACTTTCGTTGAAACAGTGTTGTGTGTGTGAAATTAATGTGTAGTTTCTCACAACATAAATATGTGACAATAGTCGTAAGTTTTTTTCAGGCACAAAACCTTAAGAGCTCAAGTTAAAGAAAAATTTAAATACAAAAATGAAATGAACACTGACATTCGAAGATGCTGTGGCCTGAGGATGAGAATTAATGAGAAATTATTCTCCATTCTCTCGAATGTTTAAAAATCTAGAAGCGATTCCGTGATGTGTCAACATATATATATATATATATATGTGTGTGTGTGTGTGTGTGTGTGTGTATCTTGAAAGGACACGTGCAATGGCGTTATGGGTAATTTTTTTAGGTGAGTTATTTATACTCTCGGTATATGTTTTTAATCTGACATTGGTACTGACATTTCCACCTGACAAATCAGTACATCTCATGTTTTTTGTACTGTGTTAGGGCATCTGCAGTAGCACAATAAGACGATTTTTCACACGATTTACTACTTTTGTTAAAGTTTAAAAATTACACTGGTACTGATTAATACTGTCTATTACAACTATTCATCCACCGAGTTTCAACGTGTGAGACTATGTAGTGCGAAATGGACACTTCTTCGGGCCTCGTGCTGTTTTTCAGTTTTGTTGTTCTGATTTCATAGGCTACATAGAAATGCACTTTCAAACCTGGAAAATGTAGCTGAAATCACAAGTCCCCAAAAGTTGAAAAGAGTAGGGAATATCGTTGACCAACTCTGGACGCAGAAATTAATTTGTAAAATCTGTTGTGGGTGTAAAATTGTAGCATTAGTTAAAATAACGTTTCTTCTAGCACAACTTTCTAGCAAGAGTTGAGATTTTTTCAGGTACAACGCCTTAGATTACTTGTAAAAGAACCATTTTACACACGGTAATGATGTTAAATATTGACATGTATTTTGCTGGCAAATATGTACATACGTATGTCCTTAAAAACAATATTTAAGATTGTGAATAACAAATTGTTCAAATGTATGTCAATATATTTAACATAAACGAAAAACAAGCATGTTCAAACAATGTTTTTTGTTTTGTTTTTCAACGTCAGTTAATACTCATAGCAGGATGAATTCTGTAAAGTAGGCAAAACAAGCAAGAGTCACAGAACTCGGTATAGTAGGGAGTGGCTAGAGAATAAGAAGGGGCCGGAATGCAGTGAATGTAAAACCTGTTCACTATAGAACCACCTGTATGTCAGTCAGGTAATTGAAAACTAGCTCCTTTGCGTGTTTTCTTTTTTGTTTTGAGAGTGTTGAAGACCATAGCTCACTCGGTTTGGTAGTTTCGAAACTTGAAGCTGTTTGACAAATTCTGACCCCCATATATGCTTACGTTTATCTATCCATACAGGTACTCGTAAATTAGCAAATTTGTATATAAAAATTATTACAATCTGCCTGCCTCTGTCCATCAAACAAAACATGTGCCGTTTTTTGTTGTTGTTTTTTTCATCCAGGAATGAATAGTTTAGTTTTATGAACATTTTATTCTCTAAATCCTAAGATAAAACTGGTATTTTATATCAGAGTACCACTGTAATGTGCTGAAGTCTCTTATTTATTACTGCGCAAGCAAAAGTACCCGTCCCCAGTGACGGGAAAAGTTCAAGTTAATCTATCAATTTAAATTATTTCATAGCCTTTAAAAAGGTTATCTGTGTTGCTTATACCGTCCAGCACAAAATGTAATTGTTAAGCATTTCAGTCATGCTAAGAACTACTCAACAATAACATACCGTAAATCTACATTTTTATTCTATAAGTTACATCACATTTTGAAATGGGAATGATAGTGTGATTAATTCCTAACAATTTAGTGTAGAATATCCTACTTGAGAAATAAAATTTGGCATCAACATTATTCATGCATGTTCTCCCATCACTTCAAAAGTAAATGTTGAGCTTTGTCTGCGTGCGCGGTTTTTCAAACGTAAACGAGAGACAGACCAACGCTCGGACAGACACCACAGTTCGCAATATATATATAAGACGCCATGTACGAAATTGATGCAGTTTTCATTTATGATTGGCCCGGCATGACCAGGTGGTTAGGGCGCTCGACTCGCAATCTGAGGGTCGCGGGTTCGAATCTCCGTCACACCAAACATGCTCGCCCTTCCAGCCGTGGTGCCGTTATAATGTGACGGTCATTCCTACTATTCATTGGTAAAAGAGTAGCCCCAAAGTTGGCGATGGGTGGTGATGACCAGCTGCCTCCCCTCTAGTCTTTCACTGCTAAATTAGGGATAGCTAGCGTAGATAGCCCTCGTGTAGCTTAGCGCGAAATTCAAACCACTAAATGTCCAACTGTTTACCCAAAATAAAAAGACACTGTGATGATTGTTTAG
>NW_013666577.1:293238-304353 GCF_000517525.1 Limulus polyphemus | reverse complement strand
ATATATATATATATATATATGCATGATTATTGACTGTATATATATATGCATGATTATTGACTGTATATATATATGCATGATTATTGACTGTATATATGAAAATCAGTTAAGTAGCTGGTCTAGAATTTGAATTACAAGTACAATTAAAAAAACTAAATTTTATAAAGACAAGTAGGGATCGATACATACGTAACCTAGCGAGCTATGGTAATATATGAAGTTTTAATGCTAGAAAAAATATCGAAACAAGAAAGTCAAAACTACAAAAACTGAAAATATAACAAATTGTATCCTTACTTTGGGAAGTTTGTGATTATGTTAGTTTGAGCCAAAGTAAGGATAAAATGTTAAAATTTTTAAATAACAGTTTTTGTAGTTTTGACTTTTTTTTCAATACTTTTGTAGCATTAAAACTTTATGTATTACTATAGCTAGCTAGGTTATGGCCCCCCCAATAGCACAGCGGTATGTCTGCGGACTTACAACGCTCGAAACCGGGTTTCGATACCCGTGGTGGGCAGAGCACAGATAGCCCATTGTATAGCTTTGTGCATAAATTCAAATAAACAAGCTAGGTTACGTATATATCGATCCCTACTTGTCTTTATAAAATTTAATTTTTTTTTTGTATTGTGCTTGTTTGTTTTCTTTTTATTAGCTATATTTTTTCACCAGTAATACTAAGCATGGGGCGCGCTTACACTCTATTCGATTTTATAGCTCATCAGGATCTATACAAACCTAACCTCAAATTCTCATTTTATGTCCAAAGTAGCGCATCGTCCGTTTTATATATATATCCCAGACGGAAGAGTTCTGTGAAAGAATTAGAGCGAAAAGGTCCGTCATTTTTTTTCTTTCTGTACGCTCGTCAAGAAGTCACTTATTTACTTAGATGAAAATTCGTTGAAATAGTGAAATTTTAATCCACTCCATAACCACGTATATAGCGACTTAAGCGGCTTTATTAGTACAGTAAGCTTTAGTTTTCCTCAGCCAATACTGTGAAATAGTCACTGTTACTATTCAGAGATTTTAAAGGTGGTTTTAAACGGGCGATTTTTAATGGCCGTCATTTTGTTTGATCACGATCTCTACTATTAAGTACTACCGTACTTAATGATATCGTACAGTTTATACTTGTAATAAAATTCACAAATGGTGGCATAACCCCCCCCCCACCCCACACACACACACACACACACAAACAACAAAACTTGTTGTAAATGAGGAAACACTATTTTAAATAATAAAGCATTGATAAGTTAATACGGATTACTATAATGACTTATTGATATAGTTGCATCAGATCTAAAAGAAAGTGACCTTATGGCGTTGAAGTGTTTTTAAAGTTTTATTCTTTTTAGAAAAGTATTTCCCGCACTATTAGAGGATAAACTAATGTTCATTTGACTCTCAGTTTCCACAGTGTAGAAAAACGAAGATGGTGGTAAGAATTGTGACAAATAAACAGTTTAATGTGTAAGCTAGATTAAAACAAGAACTGACGGGGCATCAAATGCTTTGGAGACCAAACCGACATTGAAAAATGTTGAAAATATATACAATTTCATCGATGGACCCCTAATAATACATTAGCCCTTGGGCGTCCAATTGGCTTAGTCCGGCCCTGAATGTCTATTACATACAGGCACTCATTGTTATCTTAAGCCTGAGAGAATTTTTAAGGAACTATTTAAAGTGAACAGTATATTATGCTTTATTTAAAAAAAGAAGCCGTGGATGAATTTGTAATTGTTATTGCAGTTTAATTCATTGACTTATAACGTACTATTTTCTTTTTGTCTTTGTATTTTCTTCACAAAATATATTTAAGAGTTTAGTGATAAAGAAATTTCGTTATGCTCATAATAATTAGCCTGGGCCAAAGTAGAGATAAAATAACTTTTATTTCATACTTTTTGTAGCATTAAAACTTTCTATGTTACTTATAGCTAGCTAGGTTACGTATATATTGATCCTACTTGTCTTTATAAAATTTAATTTATATTATTTTACTTGTTTGTTTTATTTTTATTAGCTATATTTTTGTTCGCCAGTAATTCCAAGGTTGGGGCGCGTGTATACCAGATTCGATTATATTACTCATCAGGATCTCTACCAACCTACCTTCAAATCAATTATATGCCGTTTTACATATATATACTATCTTTTTCGGTACAAGAAAGGAAACATTGGGACCACAGACGGAAGAGTTCTGTGAAAGAATTAGAGCATAAGTTTCGTCAGTTTTTCTGTACGCTTTTTTGGAAAAGTCACTTACTTAATTACTTTGATGAAAATTCGTTGAAATAGTGAAATTTTGATTCACTTCATAAACACGTATATAGCTACAGTATATAGGCGGCTTTATAAGTACATTAAGCTTTTGTTTTGTTCAGCCAATACTGTAAAATAGTCGTTGTTAATATTCAGACATTTTAAAGGTGGTTAAAAAAGAAGTGCCCCCCAGTGGCACAGCGGTATGTCTGTGGACTTACAACGCTAGAAACCGGGTTTCGATACCCGTGGTGGGCAGAGCACAGATATCCCTTGTGTAGCTTTGTGCATAATTAAAAAACAAACAATTTAGAAAGGCGATTTTTATGCCCCTCCAGACCGTTACAGGATTAACCTAACAAAAAATACAGATGTCTGTTTCAGGACATCACGAGTGAAGTAACCGCTTTCTTTTCTGCAAGAGAATACTTAGTAACCAATTAGTGGATCCTATTTCCGATTGTAGCTTAAGTAAGGAAAAGCTGGTAACTTGGTATCTAGGTAATAAAGACAAGGGTAAAAAAAAAAAGGTAAAAAGAATAAAATTACACAAACAGGTAAAAAAAAAAGTATCAATAACAGCTAAGCCAAGCTTAAGCTGATTATTGAAACCGTATAAACCAATTGAGTTAATAATTACGCTGTTTCGGAATTTGTCATTTTATACCATTCCTAAAGTATAGGAGTCTTTTTTCTTTTTACTTTTTTTACCTGTTTGTGTAATTTTCTTTCTCTTTTTTTTTCGATTGACTTTGGGCCCGGCGTGGCCAGGTGGTTAGGGCACTTGCCCTTTCAGCCGTGCGGGCGTTATAAAGTGACGGTCAATCCCACTATTCGTTGGTTAAAGAGTATCCGAAGAGTTAGCTACCTTCCCTCTAGTCTTTCACTGCTAAATTAGGGACGGCTAGCGCAGATAGCTCTCGTGTAACCTTGCGCAAAATTCAAACAAAAAAAAAACGATTAACTTTTTTTTTTCGTTGTCTGTCTTTTGGTTTTGTTTTCCTTTCTCTTTTTTATTTCTCTTTATTACCGCCACTGGTTTACTTGAATAACTCTGCATCTAAACTAAACTTGAAGAAAAACAGAATTTTCGAAAAATGTACCTATTAACCAAGGAGCTAGGCTAGCAAATACATGGTACCGTCTTGTATCACAACGACATCGCTGGTGTATTTAGATGAGGTGTAAGGCAAAAACTATAAATATTTTGACAAATACACGTCCACTAAACGTAGATTTTTTTCCAGTTCATGACCTTGAATATCTTAGATAAATGTTTCACATTTAAACATCTGGATAACTTGTGTATGTGTCTATCATTTTGTAAAATTCATTAATTGAAAACAAAGAAAGGGAGTTAAAACAGACAGAGAAACTTGGGTGAATACATAATTACTGACCCACCTTTCATCTAAATCAGAGTAATTATATATGCTTTTAAAATGTAAACAACGTAGAAACAGGTTTCTTTAGTATGTATTTACTATTACACTTTTAAAATGCAAATATGTAAACCACACTGAAACAGGTTTCAATAGTACGTTTGAATTAGATACACTTTTAAAATGCAAATGACATAGTAATTGACAAGTATACTTAAAGTAGTTACGCTTTTAATATAAAGATCATACTTGGGGTAGTATAGTTGGCTTAATTTACTACTATAGTTATATTAGATCTGAATAAATTACTTCCATAAGAAATAAAAATAAAATGGTGTTAAAACTTCAGTGAAATGAGTGTTGTACATAGTCTTCAAGACGCTAGAGTATGTATGTTTGTTTTAGAGCAAAGCCACAGTGGGACATCTGCTGTGTCCACCGCGGGGAATCGAACCCTGTATTTTAGCATTGGTAAGTCAGTACACTTACCGCTATCACACTGGGAGACACAAGAGTCTAATAACACTACTCTGGGATCGTTAAATATCACCCATGAACTTGTATTGTATAGGGTTACCAGATTTTTTAGAGTGAAAACCTGGGACATTTTTCCATATGGAATGACACTGAAATAGTCCTGAAACAGTTTGAATTACACAGAGGCAAGGGAACCGGGGGTGCTGTAGCACTTCCACTGTTACATATTTGTTTTATATAGCAACTGTAAATTATATTTGTATATTAATTTTCTGGGGGATATGCCCCCAGCCCCCCATTATATTAAGCTGCTTTTAGCAGCTCTTTATTATTTCAATCTCTCATTGTAAAATCTACATGTCTAGCCAAGCATCCCCACTTTGTAACTCTTTTCTATACTAGTTATAATAATATACTTTTTTCATTTACTAAATAATCGAATGCTTATTTCATCATATTTTTAAACAAAATATATTAAAAGCTTATAAAGTTAAATAATATTAAATGAAGTAAAAAACGCGCCTAAGCTGTATTGAACCTCCTCAAAAGAAAAATGTTGCTTCTACGCTTTCTTCTTCGCAGCTGAGCAGGTCTTCCTACATGAATTCTTGCGGTTGCCCAACAATAGGTTGAGAAAACGTAGCAGAGAGGTTGGCTGTGTCTGGGTCGTGTGTTCGCGACCCTTGGAGGGTCAGGTGCTATCTAGCCCTTTTCCTCCCTCCTTTTCGGTTTCTGTTTTTGCTAACAAATGCTATAAGAGCATTCACGAAATCAGGGTACAAACACAAAGCTATAAACAATGATTCCATCCTCAGGGCCATGTCCATGAATGTTACACTTCTAGCATTTAGTGCTATTCTCCACTTCACTTAGTTTGGTTGCGTTATAGTCCACAAATAGTTCACTGGCAAACGTCATTTTTCACTAGGCTAACCTAAGGTTTGGTTTGGTTTTGAATTTCGTGCAAAGCTACACTAGAGCTATCTGCGCTAGCCGTCCCTAATTTAGCAGTGAAAGACTAGAGGGAAGGCAGCTGGTCATCAACACCCACCGCCAACTCTTGGGCCACTCTTTTACCAACGAATAGTGGGATTAGCCGTCATATTATAACGCCCCCACGGCTGAAAGGGCGAGCATGTCTGGTGGGACGGAGATTCGAACCCGCAGATTGCGAGTCGAGCGCCCTACCCACCTTTGGCCATGCCAGGCCTATGTGACTCGGTTGTTTGTTTCGTTTGTGCTTATTTGTTTGAGTAATTTATTTCTTTGTTGCGAGGTAGTGGTTTAACTGCTGCTGCCATGAGCGTCCACAGAAATTTCTCCGGGGTGTGTGCATAGTCTAAATCAAGGCTATATGTCAAGGCGTTTCTCGGATGAAAATGGCTTTAAATATTCTGAGCTCTTTTGAATCAACCATATTAATCGTGATTTTTTGCAAAAAAATTACAATGATTGCTTTACCTAACTAAATATCTTGAGTAAAATCAATAGAAATAACAGTATCCGAAAAAAATAGATTTGCTGAAGCTATTTTGATCAAAGCACAATCGGGTACGTTGGTCCTGCTTCTTTCATGTGCTTTGCGTGACATTTCAAATTTCCAAAACAAGATTCCCTACTGTTTGGTGTCCTGATTTCTGCTGTGTGATCAAGTGTTGTTTGCAGCGTATTTTGACTGTATTATTGTTCCATTTAATGAAGAATTGATTTATTTTCTTCTCGTTTCAACACAACGTAAATGAAAATTTGCCGATGCCAAAGTCATCGTATAGCTGATTCATGCAAGTACGAGCAAGCAAAGCAAAAGATATGGCTGAAGCAAGCCTATTTAGTTGTAGGAGTGTGCGCGAGTGTTCGAGAGAAAGCACCATTCTTTTCAGACAAGGGGAGTTAGAGAGTAGGCATGTATGAGTATCAAAAAGAGAGAGAGAGGGAGGAAAAGAGCACAAATCAAGGCTCCACGAAGTTTTTAAATCGTTTTAACACACAATTAATCAGGATATAATGATTGGGAAAAGTCCTCACACAGAGAAGAAACGTAAATAATTACCAAAAAAATCCGGAATTTTCAATTTGAGACCAACTGGTCGTCCTGTTTGCCAAAAACTGCTATATTGGTCACTTTGGTCTCAAAACAGCCTCTGAGGCCACGGCCACATAGCCAATACTACTTCCCGCACAAAAACTTGTATCTGTATCCAGAGTTTGGAGTTTATAGCTTTAAAGATGTGGCCGTGCATAAGGAACAGACCCACAGAGAGAGAGAGAGACATTCGCGTCTATATATATACTGAATGAATAAAGAGAGAAATGTTTCTCATTTTCCAGGGACGAACCCCCCCCCCCCTTCGCGTGGACGCCCATGTCTGCTGCATGTGTGTATGTGGGTTCAGGCTGTATCGTTTGTGTCGGTAAAAGTGGTGTTTTTGGTACTGATTACTGTATGTGGTTTGATTTCGTTTGTTGCATATTCGTTTCTGTGGCATGGTTATTGTGTATACTGTATATCCGTGATTTGTCCTTATATTTTGGACATACATTATAGTTGGCTATGTGCTGTTGTTTACAGTTGCAACAGTAAGGGCTTTTGTGTTCCTTTGGACATATAGAGTTGTGGTGATCGCCGTAATTCACACATCGTGGGAGGGATTTACATGCTGCTGCTACATGTTCGTATCGTTGACAACTGAAACATTGTGTAACGACAACGGCAAGTGTTTTTTAAGCCTTCTACTGTGAATCTCCGATACAAAAGAATAATACCATTGGATATTAGGCTCTGGATACACTTGTATGTACTTTATTCATGTTAGTCTGTTTTTGTCTTTTGTGAAACGATTCGTTCAATTTTCATGTATGATATGTTGAATGTTGTTTAATGTGAGTTCTTCTTGAATTCGTTCAATTTTTATACTGTAATGGTTGGATTCGGCTTGAATGGGTAATGAAGAAAAACTTTACCCATTCAAGCCGTCTCCAACCATTATTAGTCTCAAAGTGGGTTCCTCGTCATCGAATTTTATACTGTAGTATATACGTCTGATAACAAATGCTTTTACGTATTTGGATGTGTCCTGGATGAAAGGCATCTTCAGACCATTGTTTTAGGAGGCTTCTTAGATCAGCTACATCTGCCTCTTTGATTAATACTCATCCTTTAGCTATTCGTTTGATTGCTGTGCTTTTAACGTACGGTTTGCAGCGTCTTATTTCCATTGTTAACTGAGGTTCTTTGCATTTGCCTGGGATGCCGTGAATGATGACTGAGTATTTTGGTGGTTGTAAATGTTTTGTAGCAGAGAGGGAATAATTGGTTTGGTTTGTTTTGAATTTTGCGCAAAGCTAGATTAATTATATTTCCATAGTGATAAAAAATAAGTCACTTGTTTTTGGGAATACCTTAAATCTAGTAAATTACCAATGAAAATTCATGGGAAACAATAGCTACTCAAAACTTTGTACACATTGTTCTGTAGGAGCTTGTTTGTTTTGAATTTCGTGTAAAGCTACACGAGGGCTATCTGCGCTTGCCGTCCCTAATTTAGCATTGAAAGATTAGAGGGAAGACAGCCAGTCATCACCACCCACCGCCAACTCTTGGGCTATTATTTTACCAACGAATAGTGAGATTGGTTGAAACGTTATAACGGCCTCATGGTTGAAAGGCGAGTGTGTTCGATGACAGCGATTCGAACTTGCGACCTGCAGTTGCAAGTCAAGCGCCCAAACTACCAGACCGAGAGGGGAGGAACACTGAACAGAGTGATTCTCCATGTAAAATTTAAGAGAGCTGTGTTTAATGACAAATTTGCGGAAATCATATTCACACTCGGGTAAAGAGAAACTGGAACAGTTCAATATTTTTACTGTTTCTGATTGGGACGGGGGGGGGGGAACAAGATTAAAAACTGGGTCTATCCCAGTTTTACTGAGACGTCTGAAAACCCTACTAGTACAGAAATAGGTTCGGGTTCAATGCGTAGTTCCCCGAATTAGTTAAGTGGAGAACGGTGAATTTTGATGTAAACAACATTAAAGCACTTCTGCACCACATGTGTTTAAATTAATACATAATGATTTATCATTTCGCTCAGAAAAGGGGATAAAGATAAAAGAATGGCTATCGCCTAGTGTTTAGGGTAGGGTGACCATACATCCTCGATTTACGGGAACTCTCCCCAGATAAGGAATACTGTCCCCTGGAAAAAAGTGTCCTCGATTTGAAAACAAAAAACAGAAATACCCTTCTATTTCATTTCTTTTATTTATTATGAAGTCTGCAGCAGAAATACAACAGAAATAAATATTCAGCAAGTTTTTATTATTACCTTAGTATTAACAAAGTCATGTGATGACACTGGTGCAGTCGCCATAGCTACGACCTTGAACGTATCACAGAACATTTTCACGTACTTTTTTTTTTTTTTACTATAATAATAAAATTGTAAAACAGTTACACTTATGAGTGAATTACAACTGTCAGTAACACAGCAGTTTCTGTAGTAATGTTTGCATCTGGAATTATGATGACGATAGATATAAATATATATATACAGCTACAAGTCTCCCGGTTTTGGTTAACAAAATGTGGTCACGACATTTTAGGAAGTAACAAAGTCTGTTTAATAACAATGTAAAGAATATAGCGAGATTATGGTAAAATTTCGAACACGTATTTTGAAATTTAGTTTTCATCGTAGACTTTGAAATCTGGTATGTTTTTCCGAGTTTTGATATTAATAAAAAAAAATCCCAGTTGTAAATAAATTATTAGCAAAATATATATATTGCACTTGAAATATGCCTCTCTGTGTATATTTTTTTGTATACATGTTTGCGTGTAAATTATTACAGCAAAATATGTTGCACATTACAAAACACACTGGTCGTAGAATTAAGATCAGGTCTGCTAACAAGTAAACATATGGAGAAAAATTCAAAATGATTTTATTTAAACATGTATCAAACAGACGTGTTATTTAATTATAATTTATAATAATTTCTGGTTTTTACATTGGAACATTTTGTTTATTTCTTTCGTTAATTTATGTTAATCAATTAATGGTTGAAATTATGTAATATAATTCAATGTAGCCAAAACTCTCTCTCTTTTCAGTAGTGTTTTCTATGCATTTTGTAGTGTTCGATGAAAAAGTGATTTTTATGTCATTCATTTGAGTCTTGCACCTGTGTTGTGTATTGTGAAATGTTCATAAAATGTTGGCATTTGTGGAAGTGTATTATAAATACACACAACCAGGCATACAAACATATAAAAGTATGTATGTGTGTACAAATACACATATAATCTTCACTCTCCATTTCTTGAAATATACAATTTATTATGTATATTCAAAGTGTACCTTATTAAAACTAATAAAAAGGAATCAGTTTTCTGATCTTAGAGTTACCCTTCAACTGTAGGTTGTAAAAACAAGATTCAAACATTTCCTATAGCATTAACACTTTGAATGACAGGTAATTATTCTAACAGTGATTTTTAGTTGTTTGAAATATTTTAAACAAGTATTTGATCAAGCTGTTTCAGTAACTTTTTTAATTGATTGAAATGGACTCACAACTAACTAATAAAGGTGTTTCAGCAAATTTCTCAGTTGACTGAAATGGTTTCACAAGAAACTGATCAACATGTTTCAGTAACGTTTTCAGCTTATTTGAAATATATCTTCATGTAACCAATCAATTTAATTTAGTAGCATCATAAAATACATCTGGAAGTTAGATTAAATACCTATCCTCTTTCTTTTCTTAAACATAAGAAAATAAATATCTTTATGTTAGAAGACAAGCCATGATTTTCTTTGTTGTTAAAATAACTTAAAGAGTAAATTTTGATATCATTGAGTTTTAAATTTTTTGATATTCTATTTACTGGACAAGAAATTTAGTAGTTGCTTCATAGTTTTAAAAAACTGATTTCATTAAGTAAATAATAATAGTAGTAATTAATCTCACAAATTTAATCAACATTGTCTTATGTATATATTATTAGGCCTATTCTGCTATATCACGGGTCACATCAACTTCCCCACCAGCATCTGGCTCTAGTGCAGGAGGTTCCGGTTCACAGTCTGGCTCAGGCTCCAGTGGTATAGAGCAGCTCAGCAAAACAAATTTGTACATTCGTGGTCTCATTGAGAATACGACAGACAAGGATTTACTAAGTCTTTGTAGTCCGTAAGTTTAACTTCACTTTTACACATTGTTTCACAAACACCAGTAAAAGATTTCAAATGACGTGCAGTGTGGTAAGATATTTTCTAATTTTATGGTAACAAGTTAAAATCTTTCAATTGATTTACTCAAATTATACACACATTAAATGTTGCACTTTGCCACCTGTACTTTTTTTGCCATTTATGAAATATATGTCACATATAAAGTTAAGTATTATTATCGAGGTGTATGATTTAAAGGGCACACATTTTTTTTTTTACTGTCACATCTAACTTCCTGTCTAGAAATAATTTGCCTTATGTAATCCTCTGATTAAATATCAGGTCATATCGTCTATGCAGCAAAATAAATTTTATTTTACTGTTTTGATTATGTATGATTTGTATGTTTCATAGTAAGCAAGATTCTGAGTCATAAGCCTTCACCTTGTGTTAAATACCAAAATATGAAAAACAATCATGCAAATGAAGTAAACCTTTTCATTTTAATCAAACATAATTTCTTTTAAAGACTGTGTAAAACATGTAATTATTGAAATATATTGTACATTGATACTGTTAAAAATGGTTTAAAGTTAGGAAATATTATGTCACATAATGGGAAAAAATATGCATAATATTTTTTTTTGCAATGATATGTTTCTACTTGTAAATAAAACTTATAAGGGGTGTTGCAAAATAAATTGCACTTTTTTTCCCTGAAAGCATAATAAAGTAAAATAAGATTTTAATTCAATCAAAAAAGTAATTCCTAGTATCAATATTGCTTGATTGGGCCG